>NW_015650219.1:0-20067 GCF_001515625.1 Sinocyclocheilus rhinocerous | reverse complement strand
TATTAGAGCTTTTGCGATTTCATAATCGCACTAAGCCAAATTGTGGTTTCGGTTTTATTTTGATTAATCATGCAGCCCTAAAATTGCATTAGCCAATCAAAGCAGTGGCAGCTTTAGGGCGACACCCCCTAAAATGGATAATTTCAGACAAGAAATAAATGTTTATTTTTTTTTAATTTTAGTAATTACCATCATAAGTGAACCTCAATTAACATATTAAAATAATTTAAAACATTCAATGTCATAACCCCTTTAAGATGTGTTAAGATGAGCTAATAAAAGTTGCAAATTGTCCAAATATTTGGTGCAGTAAAGACCACTAAAACTTGACATTTAAGAAAAATATGTATTTAAATTAAAAAGTAAATAAATAAATAAAAATTAAATATGGTTATTGAACTGTTGTAGTCTATAAAATCAATATCATATTTGCAATCGTGCACATATTCGTGAAAAATCAAACAAATAGAAACACAAAAAAAACACAAGCCTCTTGCTTGTGTCTTGTGATATTGCTAAACTGTATCATGATAGAAACATAAGGTAAACTAATTTAACAAATTGTAAATCAATTTAAGGGGGCAAATATTGTTCCTTAATTAAGGTGACCATATGTCCTCTTTTTTGGGCCTAAAAAAAATGCATCCGGCCGGGATTTCTAAATTGCCCAAAATGTCCGGGATTCAGCTTTTGCTTTCTACAGTCGCCATATTGTGTGTGTTTTTGTATTAGAGCCCTGCGTGGGACTGTTTTCCTAATCCCGTTCCTGCTTAATTTCTGACCATTACCGCCCACTCCCGCAACAAGAGTGTTCCGCTCTTGAGATTTTTGTGTCCAGTCCCGCCTGCTCCCGCAAACATTCTAATATTGCTTAGACCAGGGGTGGCGAACAGGAACATCTAACATAAACAAGGAACCAGCACAGGACTGCAGACACAAGGAGAATAAATAGGGAGACAAACGAGGAGGGTACGAGGAAGACACAAGTGGAGTAACTGAAACAATAACGAGGTAACAAGACGGGCGGGGTGAGACAATAGACAGGAGAGCACATGGCACCATCAAACACACAGCAAGCCATGGATGACCATCACAGCAAAGCAGATGGGAAAGAGGGCCACCATGGTGGATCAGGTGGGGCTGAAGACCACCACGGTGGTGCAGGACTGGAGCAGGTTCTTGAGCGGATTTTGAGAGCTCCTGGGCTTGAGCAGGCTCTGGAGTGGACTCTGAAGGCTCCTGGACTGGAGCAGGTTCTTGAGCGGATTCTGAAACCACCGAACATAGGACCACCTGAGTCGGGTCCTCCAGGACCACTGGACTAGGGACCACCGCAGTGATGCCAGCCGCTCTTACCGACAACAGAGGTGGGTCCGCCAAACTGGAAACCAGTCCCAAATGCCCTGGACCCCCCTTGTGAAGAGGTTCCAGACTGGCAGCCATTTTGTGGAGAGGCTCTGGAAAGGTAGCCATTTTGAGAAGAGACTCTGAACTGGCGGCCATGCCAGGACGAGACTCTGGAATGGTGGCCATGATGGGAAAAGGCACCTCTGACTGCGTCCCATTGTGGGCTAGAAAATCCACAAACGCCCCAAAGGACAGGTGCTCCGTGCCGAATCTCCTCCAGGAGCTGATGGGCCTATCAAGGGCATAGGAAAACAGGTCCTTGAGAGCCGCATCGTTGTAGTCCAGCCCCTCCGCAGCACTCCTGAACTCCACAGCAAACTCCCTTAAATCAGCCCCCCGTTGATGCAGGGAACTTAGTGTTGCTACCTGAAGCACGCATTGGTAGAGGGGGCTGCAGGTAGTGGAGGCTGGTAGCTGGATTGAGCCCATTCTCCACTGAATCCTCCTATGGCTGGTTCCTTCTGTCATGGTCCCGGAAGAGAGATGAGGCAAGGATTTAAATGCAGGAAGAATAGGCTTTTATTAGAAGTAAAAATTAACAAAATGAACAACAAAAACTATTGATGTGACGATTGATACCGAGGCTCCGATGATCCGACACAGTTTTCAAAGCACTATTGTATCACACTCTGCTGATGCTTGTATCAAAATGGCAATACCACGTGATTGATGTTTGAAGCTTCGAACGTCATGCAGTATCGGAAGGTTGGGAAAGCTGGTTTGAAAAAAATCGGCGCTTCGCATGACTCTTGTGTTTGACTTTACATTGACTTGGTTGTGTGTGTGTGTGTGTGTACACTTATTTGGGATTCAGTAGAATAGTTTAGAATAACCTCAACACCAGACAGAAAATTAATGCACGTCACGCTTCTATTGCTTTTTATTATGTTCTATAGCTGGGGTCTCAGAGACCCCGAACAGCTCACCCAAAATATTTTTGCTACTACTCATGTCAATTATTAATTATCACACACTTGTATATTTTCTATTATTGATCAATATGTGAATCTGTTGACCGGACTATGCATGTGCCTCAGCAGCCGCGAGACCCGAAACGCGGGTGAGAGGCGCTCAATTCTCAAAGAGAATCAAGCATAAGGCATTCTCAACGCGATCACATCTCGCAGCGTGGCTATATCTCCTTCGAGAGCCAAACACACTCTGTTCAAACACTAAGTTCCCTCAAGAATCAGGCAAGAACAGAAACCGCCACGAATGAATCGCATTAATCTTGTTCAACTCCCTTGAGAGGTGAACGCACTCGTGCAAACGCTGACAAAACTCGAGTACAGACCTCTGCTCTAGTAGTTCTGCGCATGCAAACAGTGAGCGCATCCTTCTCTCTCGTGAGTCAAACGCATGTGCTTCCGTACACAAGGCTTGAAGACAAAGAAGAGGATGACGTTTTCCGCAGGTGCTCTTTTATACCCGCATTCGCTTTATTGTTTACGTCATAGGCTGCCGCCTGCCAATGTCAAGTTCATTGTCGTTTTTTCATTCATGCTTCAGTCACGGGTCACGCTCGAGGCATTCCCCTAGCGCCCTCTAGACTAGAGGACGCAGTGTGGAGTTCCCTTTCGACAGGGAACTACTGGGCATGCGCACATCAATATATCGTAATTTTTCTCACACTGTACAACAATAATTACTATTTTTGCATTATTGTAAGGGGTAGGTTTATGTTTGGGGTAGGTGTAGACGTTAATAAAACACAATCTAATAGGTAGAAAATTAAATTTATTGTTAGCTCTCGGTTTTTCCCTGTATCACTTCTAGCTATAACTCATCCTCTGCTCCGTGATGTTTTGTTAGATTTGGTGGAGAAACCAAGTCTGAACACCAGATGTCGCTAATGCACACTGGGTAAAATCTTCAAGTAATGAACCGTTTTTCAGAATAATTTCATGAAAGCCTCAAACCCTTCAGAAAGCCTCAGTTTCCCATCACTAACAAAAACTACCCAGAGGGGGAAAAACAGGCATGCATGCAGGCCAGGACAGGGCATGGCACGGCACGGCAACGGGAACATCAAACTTACACAAGGAACCAGCACAGGACTGCAGACACAAGAAGAATAAATAGGGAGACAAACGAGGAGGGTAACGAGGGAGACACAGGTGGATTAACTGAAACAATAACGAGGTAACAAGACGGGCGGGGTCAGCCAATAGACAGGAGAGCACATGGCACCAACAAACACACAACAAGCCATGTGCACAAACAAACACAGAGTGACATCTGGTGGCCAACTAGGGCAAACCAGCAGAACAGTGACATTAATTATGCAGTTATCATAAGTCTTCAGTCCGCATTTTGCCAAATCTCCAAGTTTACACAGATGAAAAACAATTGCCCCTACAAGGACACAATAGCTTGAATCATTAAAATAACTACTAAAACCCCACAGCTACACAATCATTATTCAGGCTGTGAATCTGAAATATAGCTGTTAAAATGAAGACCTGAGAGCATTATAAACAACTGTACAGTGGCAAAGTAAAACAAATGACTAGGAAGAAAGTACAAAACAATATCCAAGTGTTTGGTTGTCCCAGTAGGAATCGTTTATTCAGTTCTCAGGAAGTGGCATCAAAGATACATCAAACCTCCTGGAGGCTGCCTAGCAAAGGTCGTCATTAAAAAAAACATCCAGAGATTACCCAAAATGCCTAATAGTGACCAGTGACCAGTCGTGGGAAAATATTTTTATTGTAACATGATACCAAACTAGAGGTTTTAGCCAAAGTCACATCTGTGCTGTGGGGGAGTGTTTCATCAACAGGGACTGGACATCTTGTTAAACTGAAAATACCGCAAAATAGACAATTGCTGTTTTCTAAATTGACAAAGAAAGACCATCTTTCAGCAGCACAATGATCCCAAAACCCAAGACCATGTTATTATTGTAGGGGCTCAATAACAAAAAGGTACATATACAACAATGGCTTAGTCAAAGCTTTGATCTAGGGCTGCACGATAAATCGCATGCGATATTTAACGCGCATCTTGTCAGTAAAGCCATTCTGTAATCAGCGGTAAATCTCCATCACGTGCGTGCTTTCACATGGAGCAGCATTAACCACACAGAGCCGTTGTTCATTTAACGCGCATCTTGTCAGAAAGCCGGTTCTGTAATCAGCGGTAAATCTCCATCACCTGCGTGCTTTCACATGGAGCAGCATTAACTACACAGAGCCGTTGTTCACTGACGAGCTCGTCTGTGAACAACAGCTCTGTGTAGTTAATGCTGCTCCATGTGAAAGCACGCAGGTGATGGAGATTTACCGCTGATTACAGAACCGGCTTTCTGACAAGATGCGCGTTAAATATCGCATGCGATTTATCGTGCAGCCCTACATTGATCTCAAAAGAACCACTTTTTCTTAGTATAAAGAACATTTTAATAATCGAAAGAAGCCCCCCATTAAATTAATACATTCATTAATTTGGCAAACACTTTTATCCAAAGCAGTTAACTAAGCTATATGTCATATAATGAGTCATCAGTGTTGTTCCAAGATTTCAAAACATTTCAAAGCTTTTTTTTTTGTGTAACTATAGCTAGACACAGTATCTGAGACACAAGGCATACATTAATTAAGGTCTAATCATTACCAGATTACTGAAGCTTGAAGGACATCATGTCCCTCTAGTCATCCCATTCTTAAATATCAAATTAATTGATTCTCATTTGAGGTGACCAACTGGCAAAGTGTCCTCGTCAGCTGCCCTGTCAGAGGAACAGACCCACAGGGACCCCAAGTAACATACCGACTAGCAGGCCATTTTCTGCTTAACCTTTTCCTGAAAGTAGACTTTAGCCAAATAAAGCAAGAGGGTGAAAACATACCAAACAATGATCTTCCAAATACATAATAATGTACATTCACAGCTAGTTGTCATCACGGAGTAAAGACAGACATAGTTACGGAGGTAAATAGAGGTATAAAAGTATTGGTAAAATAGATTAAGTATTAATTAATTATTTGAGCTATTTGAAAATATTTTATGTGATTAGATATATAGCAGAGTTCCTGTACACTCTATTGTCTCTTTCTCTCAAGTTCTCAAACAAATTTTAAATAACATGCCGTAATATAATATATTCTGTAGTGTGCACATGCACTCCCCTCCCCAACCTGTAAAACTCTTGCTTAACCTTTTCTGAAAAGGAACAGAGTCGCTGCTGAATGCACAGAAGGAGAGCTGACATTAAGCAAACAGAAACTTGTGGCATTAAAGGCAAGAAGGATCATCAAGTGTGAGGACCTTTTGCCAAAGGAAAAGTCAGCACTGATCTTCAGCTGAAGCTATTTTGGGGAGAGGACAGCAGTCTATGTCTTGCATCCCCACCGTCCTTCATGATTTTGAGGAGGTTGGTCATGACAGTTTATCTGGTCATATAGGACAGCATACAAAACAACTGAGGAAATACTTAGAACAGCATTGCCCTACACACACTTTTCTGAGTATGTGTGTATGTGCATACGAGTGAGGCAGGTAGGTGCACACTTGACCACTTTGAAGAATGGTGGCATCATTATTGTAGAAGAAGGTTGCTGAGGGTGGAAGAAGAGGGGCACCACACACAGTTTAGCTGCACAGAGGAGACTTCTGCCCCTGCAAACCCCCAGAGAACCATTACGCAGACAGCAGCTTCAGCAGGCGGCACATTGTTAACCCACGGAAAGTTATCGTGGTATTATCTCTGCTGCCTTGATCCTCCTCAGGGATTTCCTCTTATTTTTCCTCAATGCTCGTTTAGTCTGAATCTAAGTCTTCTTTCTACCGATTGCCAGAGGAAGAACATGTTCATGAAATACAAATATATATATATATATATTAGATTGTAAACTGCATCATGAAACAATGTAGTGTGTTTTCCTGTTGAGCAATTATGTAGATTTAAATGCATTTACACTTTCTATTTTGTCTAATCAGAGTGATTCTCTATGTAAACTCTGTACTGTAAAACTAAACTATCTAAAAAAAACTATTAAATTCTGTTAAATCTAACAGTGCTCAAATGGATACACTTTTATGACTTTTTTAAAGTCATAACTACTCCAATTATGTCACTTGACATTTTAAAATGTGTATTGTGTTTTAAAAAAACATTTTTAGACCATTTGAGTAAAATGACCAACTCCTTTGGCTTACTAAAGTTAATTTCATAGCTAGCATTTTACAGTAGGTACCATAAATATACACAATAATATTTATGATTTCTAAATTTCTTTACCATATAATATGTTTCACTTGTTTTCTTTCAAATCAAGCTTGATTCACAATAAGAATATTGTTCAAGTGATATTTATTTTGATTTTTCTGTTTTCTTCACACATCATGTCTCTCAGATTTTTCACTGACACTTTTGTCTCCATGTTTAATAAGTGCCTGTAACGAATTCAGTCCACTGAAGGCAAGCGTAGTGAAGAACCCATGTGCAGTTTATTCAAACAAGGTGAAATCCAAAATACAAACATAATCCAAGACTAGAAACACAGACTTGACGAGGCATGAACAGACTTGACTAGGCATGAACAGACTTGACTCACCGACAGCGGGTTACAACTTCAATACACGACAAGAGACAATAACAACATGATGGCTACTTATAGCAAACAAGGATGGTCACATGACATGAACAAACCAATGGGAAACAAGACAGATGGCTAAGACAACCAATCAGAACATGACACAATGAACAAGAGAACCAATGGCATGAATACATGAGGGCAAGGGAAGCATGACACAAACAGGGACCATGACTAAACTCAAAATAAAAGACATGAAAACATGAACATGAAACAAAACCCAACCACCATATTACAGTGCCCTTAATGAAAAAGAAATAAAAAAAACCTTTATTGGGGTAAAATTGTTGGTTGTTATGGAAATGATGCCACAGCTAAGGGACAATCATAAGAAATAATAAAATTTGCTAAAATTATTTAAAAGCAAAAAATAAACGATGTTGGCATGGTAAAGTTTACACAATTTTAATGATCTTCATAAAAAAAATTACAAATAAAAAGTTCTGTTATTTGTTAGTTTTAATAAAACTCAACCCCTGGGACATGAAAGTTGCAGAAACACCCATGCACATAAAACACTACAAACACAGAGGCGGGTTTTGTAGGCCATTGTCTTCCCGAGCCCTCATCTGTTCCTGCTGAGTGTGAGTTTTAGCAATGAGGTAACATTTCAGGGGAATGTCATTACTCTCAGATGTCCCTGCGACCTTGGCAGCCTCCACAGCTGCTCTCTCTTCAGCAAGTAAAGACAGGGAGGATTGTACAAAGTATAGAGCGAGAGATAGATAGAGAGAGAGAGACAGAGCAGGATGGCATGCAGTGAACAAACATATTCTAACCCAAAATCAAAAGATGAAACAGAAGGGAAACTTTCCTAAATCATGTTCACATATCTGTTCCTGCTGAGTGTTTGTTTTAGCAATGAGGTAACATTTCATGGGAATGTCATTACTCTCAGATGTCCCTGCGACCTTGGCAGCCTCCACAGCTGCTCTCTCTTCAGCAAGTAAAGACAGGGAGGATTGTACAAAGTATAGAGCGAGAGATAGAGAGAGAGAGCGAGAGAGAGAGAGCAAGATGGCATGCAGTGAACAAACATATTCTAACCCAAAATCAAAAGATGAAACAGAAGGGAAACTTTCCTAAATCATGTTCACATTTATTTCCCCCTCTCACTTTCTAACTTAATTTCTCACTCCCTCCTACTCTATCAGTGCCTTTCTCTTTTTTTTTCAGTTCTCTCATGCCAATGGTGTCACTTACGCTGCTGTTAAAAAGGGTTTTGTCAGCATGTCTCCAAGCGCAAAGCAAACTTATCAAACTCCCTTAAAGTCACAGCTACAGACCCTCACATTTGTCAAGCATGCCCTGAAATGAGAAAAGGACTCGTCCATTTCTCCCAAATGCCATAATCACCCACAAACCTAATACCTATTGCTGTTGTTACCCCTACCCCACTACAGGGATGAATAAACAACATGGATATATTACATTTTGTTCACATGTTAAACATTTTAATTTAAAAAGATAAACATACAGGAAACAGTAAAAACAAGGAAAAATAAAATAGAATGTAAAAAAAGATATACAAAAAGAGGCACCATTTTGTTTCCTCAGATTGCCACATTGTAAAGTTACTCAGATTACCTATTGTGTACACAAGGAACGTCAATATATATTTGAAGTGCTTAAAAGCCTTTCTCTTGAGATGGGTTACTGAAGAACCTGTTTAGAGATCTAACTGTAACTTTTTGGTTCTATGTTGCAAGTTCTTGAACCCCTTGACAGCGACGATAGGACATTCTATCCCTAACTTGTCTAAAAACATCACATATGATGTGTATGTGGTTGCATTAGCACAAATGTAGACTATATACCATCCCGTTATTATTATCATCATTATTATTATTATTATTATTATTATTATTATATTTTGATGAAAAATATAATTAATCATTAATCCATTAATCCATTAACATGATTGCAAATTAAATTATGAGCCAGGTGTGACACTTGACACTCTCTCTATCTCTCTTTTTTTATTTCTTTACATAGATCTATCTGTCATCTTTAACAGTTTAGCTGGTAAACATCAGATCTTTCTATCCATGCTCTCATTACTGGGCATCACAGGAACCTTGCTGGTTTGAATCCTATCTCACAGGTAGGTCTTTCAAGGTTTCCAGGGGAGGGAAGGTATCCAAAGCACATCAACTGGTCATGGGGGTACCTCAGGGATCAGTTATTGGACCCCTCTTCTTCTCCATATACACTACATCACTGGGACCCATCATACAGGCACATGGTGTCTCCTTCCATTGTTATGTTGATGACACACAGCTTTACTACTCATTTCAACCAGGTGATCCAACGGTAGCTGCAAGGATCTCAGGCTGCCTGGCAGACATCTTGGCAAGGATGAAAGAACATCACCCTGCCACTCCAAAGGTACAACACTATTTTACCATACAGCTAAGATCATCAACCATATTCGGTAACATTTTATAATAACTTTCCATTAATAAACCATTAACAAACATTATATAATGTTTAGCAGATCATAAGTTACTATATATTCACATAGCTAGAAATATGAGATAATGTGCTTAATGTTTACTAATGTAATTATTAAACATGATCTAATGATTAACAGATCATTATTATTTAATGTAAATAATCATGCTTACAAACGTCTTTCAACTTTAAATTCATGTGATCATGCACTTCTTGGAAATCTTCAAATGATTTGAACAGATGTTATACAATGATTAAAAGCTTTTGTTAATGCACAACACTTTTGTTGCTACTGAGGTGTGATATGGGTAAGTTTAGGTTTAACGGTTGCTTAAGGGGTCAAAAGTGTACAGGGTCAAATTAAGGAAACACGGTTCAATCTGTTTATATTACATTGTTTTAATAAATGAACAGTATTTTCTTGAAAAATAGATTTATTTTCTCCTGTTGATGCATGATTAAAGGGATATCCTGTTTAATGATTACACAGTAGTATACTAATATAAGTGTTGAGGCAATAAAAACATGTTTTGCACCCAAATTACAAAGTGTGTGATGTCTTTAGCAAGCATTTAGCTAAACTTAACTAACCACTCTTTACACAAAAGTTGTTAGAGTAGCTAAAAGTCCAATGCCCATAAAGAAACTAAAAGATTAGTAAACATTTATAAACATTTACAAATGAGGAATGGTTTCAACTTTATATTGGGTACTGAAAAAACATGAACAAATGATTAATAAATTATTAGTTAAGATGTGTGAATAGGGTGAATTCATGACCTTTGGGACACATTTTGCCATCGAGATGACAGCTCATCAAGATACTAATGATAAGTAAACGTTTATAAACATTTACAAATGATGAATAGTTTCCACTTTAGATTGGGTACGGCAAAAACATGAACAGATAATTAATAAATGATGTGTTAAGATGAGTAAATTAGTAGAAGTCTACACAACAAATGAAGATCAAATATGTGACCTTTACAGACTGTGATTCATTTTTATTAATTTATTCATTCGTTCGTTCATTCGTTCGTTCGTTCGTTCGTTCATTCATTCATTTTTTTCCACAGCAATTGTAAATGTAAAAAAGAGCATTAGGTCATATATGAAAAGTTCATGAACAAGTAAGCTTGCAATTATTGTATAATTTCTGTTCAAATCATTTGTAGATTTTTTTAAAAAGTGCATGATCTTATGAATCTAAAGTTTAATGACATTTGTAAGCATTAACTAATGATCCGTTAAGCATTATATAATGTTTGTTAATGATGTCTGTCAATTAAGCTTTTAATCATTGTAAACCATCTGTCAAAATCATTTAAAGATTTTTAAAAAGTACATGATCACATGAATTGAAAGTTTAATGGCATTTGTAAGCCTTTCAAATTACATTAAATAATTATCTGTTAATCATTGGGTAATGTTTAATAAGTACATTAGTAAGCATTAACAATCATGTTATCTCACATTTCTAGCTATGTGAATTTATATTAACTTATAGATTTTTTTAAAAAGTGCA
Source organism: Sinocyclocheilus rhinocerous (assembly GCF_001515625.1). Lineage (NCBI taxonomy): Eukaryota > Metazoa > Chordata > Actinopteri > Cypriniformes > Cyprinidae > Sinocyclocheilus > Sinocyclocheilus rhinocerous. Next base: position 9,084 of record NW_015650219.1, on the reverse strand, counting down.
TGATCTTATGAATCTAAAGTTTAATGACATTTGTAAGCATTAACTAATGATCCGTTAAGCATTATATAATGTTTGTTAATGATGTCTGTCAATTAAGCTTTTAATCATTGTAAACCATCTGTCAAAATCATTTAAAGATTTTTAAAAAGTACATGATCACATGAATTGAAAGTTTAATGGCATTTGTAAGCCTTTCAAATTACATTAAATAATTATCTGTTAATCATTGGGTAATGTTTAGTATCAGACTAGAGGATATTAGTATATTATTAAGCATTAACAATCATGTTATCTCACATTTCTAGCTATGTGAATTTATATTAACTTATGATCTGTTAAGCATTATACAATGTTTGTTAATGATTTATTAATGAAAGTTATTATAAAGTGGGTAACACTTTATAATTAGTTAAGCATTAGTAAATAGTCAATTCATCCTTTATAAAGCATTGTTCCAACATTGATAGGCATTAGTAAGCAGTTTATAAATACATCTATAAATGTTTTGTTCTTGAGCATATCTATAATGTTTAATAATTGTATTTTCATACTTCATTAATGATCAATTTATCATTTCTAAATTATTACGTTATTTACAAACCAGTTATTTAGGAGTTCATAAGATAATTTAGAAAGTGTATGTAAATGATTAATAAACTATTTAAATGTACATTTATAAATATTATTATTTAGACACATGATAATAGTTGCTCAGTGTGTTAATAAATGCTTTATTAACACATAGTCCTGCTGTAATTCATGATTAAGTCAGGTAGTTATAAAACATTTAGTAGTTGTCAGCCATCTATTTTTGTGAGCTCATCTAAAGTGAGGACTATACCTTGTAAAGCATTTACAATGGAGATTTAAAGGCTAGCCTTTAAATCTCCTTTGTAATAGATATGCTTATAAATCAAGAACAAGGCATTTATAGCTGTATTTATAAACTGCTTACTAATGACTATTAATGTTGGGACAATGCTTTAGAAAGGATGGACTGACTATTTACTAATGCTTACCTAATGATTCATAGCGTGCAGTTATTATAAATTGTTACCATCAGTTGTTACCCAATAATCCCATAGAGTTCAGCTTTGAGTAATCTTTGATGACCAGCTGACAAAGGATCACAGATCACAGAAAGATCACATTACAACAACAGCATGGTCATGCAGGTTTGGTCACTGCAGAACATCAGGGAGATTTAGGCCCCTGATTAGGCCCTTCCTTAAAGAGCAGGCCACACAACCTCTTGTTCAGGCCCTTGCCATTTCCAGGCTGGACTTTCAACATGTGCAATCAAACCACTACAAATTATCCAGAACACAGCAGCACAGCTGGTCTTCAGTGCTGATCGAGCCCACATCACATCTCTCTTTATCTCTCTGCTCTGGCCACCGGTTGCTACTCGCATCAAGTTTAAGACACTGATGCTTGCCTTTAGAATGGCCACATGCTCTGCACCCTCTTACCTTCACAAAATCACTTTCCAAAACAATCACAAGTCATTCACTGTTCTGACTGTTCCACTGGCTGGTGGAATGATCTTCCTCAAGTAATCAACATGACTCCGGTCGATCAATTAACATCTTGTGAAGTGAAAATCTGCTTGTTTTGTAGTAAACAAATCTGTCATCAAGAAAGGTTTTTGATTTCAACTTGATTTTGATCAACTCCATTGGTAAAATATGAGTCCTCTATCCAGAATATTGCTTTTTCCAGCGAAAAATTCCTCTAGTCTGAATCAGGAGAGAATTATGCACAGATCGAACACTGTTTATGAGTGAAAACAGTCCAAAACCATTATAAACAAATATTATATTGATATTGGATATTGATGTGAGAGAACAACAGGAGATGGACTTTTTTTACTAGATAAAGTGTTATTATGGTCTGGTATTTTGCCCAAAAGTGATCGTTTAAAATTAAAACATGCAGCTTATCAATTCACAAGACATTAAAGTGCCACTATCATGCCATTTTGAATATTGCCTTTCATGCACTGTTTAATGTAGCTGTATGTGAATGTAAACAATCTGCAAAATTGTAAAGCCGAAAGTGCTCTATAAATAAAATTATTGTCTCCCAAAAGAAAGAATTGACTCTGAACAACCTAAATGAGTCGTCAGTAATTCCATTCCCGTGATGGCTACACGTTGTGGGGTAACACATTTGCATAATGCCTGCCTATGTTCTATGTTGGCCGGCCACGAACAACTTGACCCAAGATGAAGCTGCAAAGAATCAGTGGTTACAATTCAGAGCAGTACAACCCCAATCGTTTTTTTTTATGTTCCCGTCATTTTACTGATGACTGCTTTTCTAATCTTGGGAAGTTCAATGCGGGATTCACAAACTGCTTGCTCTTGAAAGATGGCTCAATACCCAGTTTATTTGGACCAGCTGGCTCCCAACCTGTAAGTATGATAAATAATAGATGTTTATATTTTCTATCGAACATTCAAAATACAGAACTATGGCAATGGGCATATTGTGTCCGACATGCGCTGTATGTGGTGGAATAGACCAATCACAACAGACTGGGTCATCTGACCAATCAAAGCAGAGTAGGCTAAAGGAAAGGAAATCTTAGAACTGCTTCAAATGAATCGTTTGAGAATTGTTGGAAAATAAGGTAATATTAAATGCGTATTTTGAGAAAACAAAAGTGTTTTGTTGACCTTGCATGCATGTAAACCTATTATAGGAGAGTCCCAAAACAATATTATGAACCTTAAAAATGGCATAATTGGGGTACTTTAACTGATCAAAGTAATGCAGATTACTTGTGCATTATTGTGTTGTTTCTATCAGCTGTTCTTTCCAATGGCAGCCATTAACGGCAGAGGATTGGCTTATGATAAATTGCTTGTTGTGTATGTTTTCTAAGTCTAAGTCTAACATTTCTAAGTCGCTTTGGATAAAAGTGTCTGCTAAATGAATAAATGTAAAAAGTAAATATTTATTATGTAAATAAAACCATAAAACAATAAATAGAAAAGAAAGGGTTACACTGTGCCACTGGGATCCACAAACAGCTAGTGTTTCTGTGTTTTCGTATATATTATGTCAAGATTACCCTTTTAGCCCACCACTCTGGGGTTAAGAGCAACTGACGATGCATTTTCCTCATAAATGCTTATTTTCTTGTCTCAGCTCCTTACTTTTAATTAAATCAAATCTCTGAAAGAAATTAACATGGTTTAAGATCACTCCTACATCATCTATATTTACCCCTCCTTCCCGATGTGGCCTCCAGCTCTCCCAAAACCATTAATTAGCATCGAGTGTTTTATGTATTTGCTGTAGCATGAAAAACAGTGTCAATCTGAGTGAATAGGTGAGGAACTGTTGGCACGAAAAGAGCTGAGAAAATGCACATGAATCAGTTCAGTGCTGGCCTGGCTCAGTGAGCTATGCCAAGCTGCTGCATTATTTATGATCGCTAACAGACGTGGTTCTGATGAAGCAGTGAATGAATAATTGGGGCCTTCGAGCATCAGCATTCGCTAGGGCTGCTCCGACACTTAATGCACTGTGAATGAAGAGCACTTGTTGTAACTATTTGTCATTCGCTGCTTTGCTTTGGATGGTTCTTTGGCAAAGGGAAGCATGTGTATGGCAAGTCCATATTTGTGTAAAATCTGCTTTGTGGTAATAAAGTGAGGGCAGCATAATGCTGTGCTCAGTTTCAAGTCGGATGTGGGAGGTTCCTAATCTCCCGCTTTAATGCGTTCTGGTGTCAGACACTCAGAAGATGACATATGAAGATTAAAATGGCAATGCTAGCAATGTGTTTTACAAGTGTACAGTTACCAACAGAGAGTACTGTCAGATATATATTTTTTTACACACCTGTCTCACTTCATATAATCATATAATATACAGTTTATTGATGCAGTTTAACAAGTATATTTTTATATTGGTCTAATTGAAAATCATGGTTTCTGTTTTTTTTTATTTTTTTTTATTTATTAGTTAGTAGGTAACAACAGGAAATATGATGCATATTTAAAAATACATCACAATAATCATTAAGTTCTTTCAAAGTTTTTAAAGTAAACTAAACTATATTAAACATTAAACTAAATGAAACTAAATGAAGCATAGACTAAAATTTATTTTTAGTTTTATCTTAAGTAAAAATTCCACTTTCATATAATAGCTAACGTAGCTTTTGTTTATGGTAAAGTATATAATTGTGATTCTTCTAATTATAACTTGAATCCCAGTAAAGGAGGTCAAAAGGTTTCAGGTTTCTTAAAAATATGTATTCTGTTTACATATAAGTATATATAACTTTAACTGCTATTTTCAATCAACGTCTCAGTAACTACCTAAGTTACATATTAGGAAGTCAGCATGCAATAAATGGATGCCTGCGAACAGAAGCCAGCGTGTAACAGAACAGTAGACTTGGCAGAAATATCTTTGTGTGATCAGTTTAAAAATGAATAGTTTTAAATAAAGCCACCAAAGAAACTGTCCAGATAGTACATCCACCATTTGATTCCATTATCAACTATAACACAAAGACTTCTGAACGATCAGAAACTCTTCTTGAGATGGTCATGATTTCTTTTGTTTTTCTTCGACAGCTGTGGAGAGGTAGGGAGTAGATATTTTTATCTTGGGATTTTCATCAGCACAATTGCTTCACTACCAATTTTCACCTCTCTATAATTTGAGCAGGACACAGCTGCTTCAATCATTCATTCATTCCTTCATTCATTCATTCATTTATTATTTTATTTTTGTATTTTATTTTATTTTATTTTTTTTTTGAGAACGGAAATGATGCATTTGCTGATTTGCTGTTACACATTTATGTCTTGACCCTCTTGACATAGACTTGCCATGTGCTGAAATCATTGTGAGGTTGTGTTCTTGTTTATGTTAATTTATAAAGGCCAGTTATTCCCATGCTAGAATTTTACATTATCGTGCTGATCATCTTATTGCAATAGCAGGGGAATGTGTTTGTGTACCTTGTTTAATAGCACACGCATTTGGAGGAAAATGTATTCCTCACAATGTGTTGTCACAACAGTCAAATGCTTAAAGATTCACGCTATATGCCGAGCTATTCTGTGACTATATTCTTAACTTATAGCAGATATACAAATGTGAACAACAGTAGAAAACAAATAAATAAAGGAGGTGCACAAAATAACATCTCGACACACTGATTCCCTTCCTCATAAAAGCCCCAACCTCAGCTACCTTATCGCGTCTCAACACTGACACAAAGCAAAATACAATCAACACTCTCCATATGACATTTATTCATGGTGGTAGAAACGTCCTTATAGGGAAACCTTGCAATTGTGCATAGACATGATCATAAACATAATGTGCTAAACTCTAGTTTCTGGAGACACACACATACTGCACTCTTACAGAGCCTGCGGGCCTATGTGTCCTGTCCCCTGTGGATCTCTCTACTTTTGGCCGAGTTCCTCCCCTTGACATTTCCTTCTTTCTGATATTTGTATATTGCCAGCTGCCACATTAAAAGCTAGGATAGTTGCACACGCTGTCAGTGGCATATGCCTTGATTTTGGGGGCAACTGCAGACCCCACACTTCTGAGGAAAAATGGGCTTTATTGATCTATCATCTCTAATTCTGCCACTGGGACCAGTTTTTCTACCTCCAGGCCTAGAATGGCATTTCAGAAATATAAGTCAATTTGAAGACTCCACCATTCTTTTAAATTAGGTCACAGTTGAAAAGGAAGGGTATTAGGCAGAGTAAATTGACTGTACATGTACCTTCTAGCTTCATTTTTCACTCATGTGCATATAACTTTACATAACATGCCATGTTAAAATCTGTGTTTCAGGTTCAGGGGTTGATTTGTTTCAACTCTCAGCTTGTTCTCATTTCCTAGCTGTGCTAGTATGTATGACAAATTAGTGCAGCAAAATATGTAAGGCTAGATAAGAAATTGTTAGACTGTAAATTGTAGTGTGCAATCAATTAAGAGCGTGTAAGGAATGTACCCTAACAACAACTGGGATGCATTTTAGAGCAACCTCAAGAAATGTATTACTTTATAATGGCAAATTGTTAGCAAGTTCTCTTGTAAGCTGGCTAACATTAGACATTTTAATGGCACAATTGCTTCCGCTCGTTTTCTGTTGCTTCTACTCATTTTCTTGCATCTATTTGCAAATGAAAAGCAGACATAAACCACTAAGAATGCACAAAATAGTGGTAATACAAATGTTTGACATTAACCAAAATGAATGGAGGACATACACTATCGTTCAGAAGTTTGTGGTCAGTATTTTTTATTTAACAATGGATTTCTGTTTCTAATAATTAAAACATTATCCTGAAAAATGTATCACATTTTCAGTGAATTTTAATATTAGCAATTAGATGTTTCTTGAGCACAAAATAAGCTAAATTAGAATTTCTGAAGTGACACTGACAACCTAAAAAAAAATACGATGTGTGTCAGATCCTCGACTTGTTTATCAACAGCAGATCTTAAAGCAGCCAAAATAACCTAATAACCCAGCTGCTGTGATGTCTGTTAATCAAATAATGAAAAAAATAAAAATAAATAAATATATATATATAAATGAGTAGAAGCAACAGAAAACGAGCGGAACCCCTGAACCTGAAACACAGATTTTAACATGGCATGTTATGTAAAGTTATATGCATGCATATATATATATCCTACTTGCTGAAGGGCAGAGGTAGCTAAATATGACATTTATTATATTGAGTTTATGTAATGATTGTTTTAAATTCACTTGAATTAGAAGTTATTATTTTTTAAAGCCTAACATTTTTTTAATTTGATAGCTCTTAATTATACAGTAATGTTGAATGGCTATTGTCAATGGTTAAACATTAGGAAATAGAACATTTTCTTAGAGACATCAGTATCAGTGATACTCGCCTACAGTAATAATAAAAAAAAGATGCCATTAAACAAATATTAAACATATACTGTATTTATGTTGTTTCCACATTAATTTGATGTGAAATTATTGCAATATAAAAGTATATTTAAAAACTGTAATGTTTGGGATAATGTGTGGGATTAATCACAATTAATTTCAGAAAAAATCGATTAACAGCACTTCTATCTATCTACTTACCTACCTACCTACCTACCTACATACACACACACACACACACACACACACACATATATATATATATGTGTGCGCAAAATGAGGTATTGCATACATGGATATGACAAGATTTATGACACCCTGTACCTTTCATAGCATTTCATTTGATATGTAGATGAATAACATCCTTGCTCTGGCATCATCAGGCATGCTTTGTCATATGCTAACCTTCGACTTTGGCCTAAATCCAGCTCAGTTCTCATATGTGTGTGTATGTGTGAGCTTGAGCGTGTGTTCCTGTGATGGATGTGTGGAGCAGAGCAGCTGTTTAGGCCATTGCTGGGCTCAGGGTCAACAGTTTTGGGTGACAGCCTTGGACACTCGAGATGGATAGAGACACCATTTCTCTGGCAAGGAGCGCTCTTTGGTGAGATACAGTTCTTGTTAGTATCTATGTGTGTGCATGCACACATACTGTATCAATCAACATACAAAGTGAGCATTTAAAACTTAAACATACATCAATTAAAAATTAATGTATCATGTTTGTAGAGATCCATCCATCCAGGGTGCTTCCCAGCCTAGGACCCTAGACGCTGGGTTAGGCTCCATTATACCATGGCCCTACGTAGTACAAGCAGTTTGGAAAATGGGTGGATGGATGGGTTTGCATAGAGATAAAAGACCATTTAAAAAATCTGGTTCATAGTAAAATAATAATACAAAATAAATACATAAATAACTGTTTGATTTAAACTGTTTAAATGCAATAATTTATTTATTTACACTGAATTGCTTGATTTAAATTGAACAGAAACGATATAATATTTCTACTACTACTGCCAACTCAAGCTACTGTCAAATGTGCATTTCTAAGTGGCAAAACATTTTATATTGATAATATTGCAGCCTGCACCGCAAACTGTGCTGAAGATACGCGTCATCAAAGTCAGACAGCACAAACCTGTTTCATGATTTGAAACAATATCACTCATTATAACATGCAGAAACAAAGAAATTATTTTTTCTATTAAGATATTTCGTTAAGGAAAAATTACAAAACGTCAAAGTATAAAGAATTCAAAAACATGAAGTGTTTGTCATGTTCTGACCAATAATACAAAATAAATACATAAATAACTGTTTGATTTAAACTGTTTAAATGCAATAATTTATTTATTTACACTGAATTGCTTGATTTAAATTGAACAGAAACGATATAATATTTCTACTACTACTGCCAACTCAAGCTACTGTCAAATGTGCATTTCTAAGTGGCAAAACATTTTATATTGATAATATTGCAGCCTGCACCGCAAACTGTGCTGAAGATACGCGTCATCAAAGTCAGACAGCACAAACCTGTTTCATGATTTGAAACAATATCACTCATTATAACATGCAGAAACAAAGAAATTATTTTTTCTATTAAGATATTTCGTTAAGGAAAAATTACAAAACGTCAAAGTATAAAGAATTCAAAAACATGAAGTGTTTGTCATGTTCTGACCATAAAGAGTAGTTTAAAACCACAATTAACGGTCTGGCTTCTACAACCTTAACTTGGGAGCAAAAATCTTCCTTTAAATTTGAAAGAAATATATTTGAAATGTATCGTGATAATTATCAATTTCGACTGATATGAAAATTTTGATCGTGATAATTTTTTTGGGCCATATCGCCCAGCTCTATAGTTAATTGTTATTTTTACTCACAATGTATATCATAAAACTAGTAAAGTCAGTCAGACCAGAACATGAGGGTTGATATAAAAGAAGTCTTTGATGTTCAGTCGTAATGCCTTTTTTATATATTGCACTTGCATGTAAGTTAAAAGCCAGTTTCAATACTTCAGAGGATTGATCAATTCCTTTGTGGTTTTCCTCCCTCTAGCTCTCTCTCTCTCTTTTCTGTTCTATTGTACACTCCGAAAGTTCATCCACATTTCTTGCAATCTGCACTTGCTAATTTCCAGCCTGTAACTTTCC
>NW_015650218.1:297-519 GCF_001515625.1 Sinocyclocheilus rhinocerous | reverse complement strand
CTCTCATTAAAAAAACCACAACTTGACCCCAAAGATCTAGTTAATCACAGACTGATCTCGAATCTCCCTTTTCTGTCAAAGATAATAGAAAAGGTAGTATCCTCACAATTATATTCCTTCTTAGAGAAAACTGGTATCTGTGAGGATTTCCAGTCAGGATTTAGACCGTATCATAGTACTGAAACTGCTCTCATTAGAGTTACAAATGACCTGCTCTTATCA
>NW_015650218.1:0-211 GCF_001515625.1 Sinocyclocheilus rhinocerous | reverse complement strand
CATTTGACACTATCGACCACAGCATTCTTTTGAATAGACTAGAAAACTTTGTTGGCATTAGTGGAAGTGCATTAGCATGATTCAAATCTTACTTATCTGACCGCCATCAATTCGTAGCAGTGAATGAAGAGGTATCATAACCATCACAAGTGCAGTATGGAGTACATCAAGGCTCAATACTAGGGCCGTTACTTTTCACGCTTTACATGTT
>NW_015650217.1:0-1095 GCF_001515625.1 Sinocyclocheilus rhinocerous | reverse complement strand
TTACCTGTCTTCCACCTATCAGCTTGGACAAACAGTCTCGGATGCGTCATCTCCTATTGCACAGCCTGTTGAAAGGCAAGTACCCACTAGTACTTCTAATTCCTCTACACTTGCTATCCAGGAGAACTTGCCTTCTGTTGTCTTTACTGGTGAGGTCCCCAGTCAGAGTCCAGCTAGGTCTTTGCTTTTGGGACAGTCCCCCCTGAACTTAACTCAAAACACTGGACAGTTTACTGTCACACAGCCTGATGACATGGACACTGTATCCTCAAAAGTGGACCATCCTACTATGGCTCCGCATGGTGTGCTGGACCCTAGACTGTTAGGTCGCAGGCCTGTCAAATTGCCTGCAAGGTTTAAAGATTATGTTGTGAAATAAGAAGAAAAAAGTTCTTTGTTTTAGAACCTTTGCTGCAGTTCACATAAACACCTGTAGAGTGTGGCGGGCACGGAGACTAGTGCTGCTTTCCTCCCCAGTTCTAGGACTTTGCTCAATAAAAGTTACTAGCCTTCGATATTTTCAAGTCCATCGTCTTTATTCACATCAACCCACGGGCATCTAAAACCCCACGCCTTATAATATCTTACTCAGGACAGTACTAAATAAAAAACAAATAACATGCATTTTCTATGATCTCTCTTATTTTGTTAAAATTACTCACATTTTCACAGATTCTGCAAGGGGTTCGCAAACTTTCAAGTGGCACTGTATATATTAGGGATGTCAATTTTCGATCATTTCCATGATCGATCGCCGTTTAAATTAACGATCAATTAATCGATTAATCGTTAACCTTAATGTTGCAAAATGCGTCTATTGCAGCGGCACATCGTTAACTTTAATGCAGCAAAATGCGTCTATTGCAGCAGCACGCAGTCACCGGCATGACAGGATGTGCAAAAGCCACTCACACACACACAAAAAAACGCTTTCTCACCCGAATTAAAGGAGTTTTAGTCTGAATAAAATGCTAGTGGCAGGATTGTAAAATGAATAAGTGTGATTATTATGATTATTTGATCAAATGAAGAGAGCGCGCCGTACGCTTGAAATCATTTTACTTTGTTGACTGTTTCCTATCCCGACACGGAGAC
>NW_015650216.1:0-679 GCF_001515625.1 Sinocyclocheilus rhinocerous | reverse complement strand
AATGTTGACAAGACTAAGTTTTATATAACATCTGTTTAACTTATATCATGAAAGTAAGGTTATAATATAACTAGGAGAACAAAATTTTCAGTTTTACTCCGGTTAGGGTGATGCAAAAATGAGTACACCCTACTGAAAGTCTCTGGAGCAAAGCTAAATTTTAGTCTACAAATGTCTAATTTAACAAGAATTCAACCACCAGTGAGTCTAATTATTCATTACACAGGTGTCCAGCAGAAAGTTGACTATAAAAGGGTGTTAAAGAAAACCCCTTCCCATTTCATGCTGTCAGCAATGGCACCACATGGAAGAGAAATGTCACAAGACCTGAGAAAGAAAATAATTTCTTTACACAAGAAAGGTGAAGGCTACAAGAAGATCAGCAAAGCTTTACTTATCAGTCAGAATACTGTAGCAAAAGTGGTACAAAAATTAAAAAAAGATGGAACTGCAACCATCTCACAGAGAAGACCAGGTCGTCCACGGAAGTTAACACCTTGACAGGAGCGTCTTCTGATGAGAAGGGTTGAAGAAAATCGGCATGCAAGTTCACTGCAGTTATCTAAAGAAGTAGAAAGCCAAACTGGGGTGACTATTTCCCGTGACACAACACGGTGTACACTGCAGAGGAATAGCATGCATGGGTGCCGTCCACGAAAGAAGCCTCTCCTAAAGCCCA
>NW_015650215.1:0-1302 GCF_001515625.1 Sinocyclocheilus rhinocerous | reverse complement strand
ACTGTTTTCTGCTGGCGCTTGAACACACTTTCCTTATTTTTCCCAACAAATGGCCAAGCAAGCGCAGACCTCATCCTCTTGTGTGTCTTCAGGACCTGTTTGTTTGCAGTGTGCCTCTAAAGAAAGCCATTATAACATGTACATTGGACACAACCGGGGCACCATTGTGCAGCAGCAAGCATCACAACAAAATAAAAAAAAGAGAACCTCAAGATTATTCTAGGTAAATGTGTGTGAATGCATAGGGCCCCATTCCTATATTTTGCCTGGGGACCCCAAATCACAAAATCCACCCCTGACTATAATGAATGCATTCGAAGACGTGAAATATTTCCAAGCATACTGTCCTTGCGAGTATATGACACATGGTATGATATCGGCTAATAATCCCACATATATTCAAATCAGTCATAGTTATTACTATTTGCCGCCAAGACCACATTATTAAAAAGAGACTTCAGACACTAGGCCTGAATACAGACAATTTTTTTCACAAGTTTGTTTATTTGGAACTGTTAGATCATGCCTCCATGACAGAAATATCAAATCCATCCCCGGACACCAGATCCTGTCAGAAAATATCCGTTTTGTCTGGTAACAGAACAACTAGTCAGAGAAGTTGTTTAATACCCAAACCACATCAAGTCTTGTCTGTTACCCAAAACCAGTGTTTTGTCTTATAGGCCTACACAGAACGTATTAACAGTCTTAGAGTAGTGAAGAGCAGAAGCAGGAGACAAAGTGATGATGATAAAAAAAGAAGCAGAGTTTATTGAATAGTCTTAGTTGCGTATGTTTCAATGCTTAGGCTTCATCTGACCAGCACAAATCCAACAAGTGTTATTATACCACATTACCACAAGCAATAGCAATGGAAAATTACTGTTTCACAACATCTTCTCTTGACGTGAAAAATCTTGAAATGGAGACATTCTCTTATCTCTTAACTCATGAACACGAATATACCTTAAAACCACACATCATAAGACTAAACAACAATGATGGTCTTTACACTCTTCGGTCTTCACACGAGGAGGCCGTCACGCGACCGCTGCTGCGGTAAACTAAGCTTTTTTTATACCCGTCTAACAATATACTAAATTAATTCAGCTGGACACACTTTCCTTATTTTTTTCCCAACAAATGGCCAAGCAAGCGCAGACACTGACAAGATACGCGATACAGAACGAGACCAAACCCATATCAGCACGTCTCCACACAGTAAACAAAACATGCATTTCCTAGCAACGACAACTCCACTAAACACTAATGAGACAAGTAAATACACTTACTAGCTGCTAT
>NW_015650214.1:998-1663 GCF_001515625.1 Sinocyclocheilus rhinocerous | reverse complement strand
GAATCGGGACCTCTCAGCACGGCTGACCTGCTTCTCCGCCGCTTCGGCGACGCCGCAGTTCTGGTCCTTTTCCTCTGCCACCATCCGGCGATACTAAAAGAGCTTGGCATTGTTGCAAATGCCACGCCGTTACTGCGGTTCGTGCGGGTCCCCCCTGCACGCCGATGATGGCCACACAGAGTGTGTTTTCTGCTTGGGCAAATCCCATGCAGAAGCTGCGCTCACGGGAACTATTTGTTCTCACTGCGAGAACTTCAGTCTCGCCTCTCTCCGCTCACGGATTGCTTTCTTTTCAGAGAGTGGCTCCGCCCCTCATGCCCTCCTGTTTTCTTTCTCCCAGGGACCTGTAAGGAAAAAACAACGGGGCACAGGGCTCGAGCGACCAGCTGCAAGCGAGCTCACGTCGGCCCAGTTCCCGCGTTCCTCGCTCTCGCCTCAGAGAGAGTCTCCCAGTCTGATCAGCGTCCCTCTGCTGGTGCGAGCAACCTGATCTCATTTGGGGGAAGTGAGGACGAGCTGCTTGATGACAGCATGTCATTAGCAGCATCGGACGCAGAGGAGCTGTTGGGCTTGGCGACTGACCCCACCACCTCGCCATCGTCCGCGCCCAGCGCCACCAAAGATGGGATAGATGCCGAGCTTCTCCGTATCCTCTCCAAAGCGGT
>NW_015650214.1:0-535 GCF_001515625.1 Sinocyclocheilus rhinocerous | reverse complement strand
GCTTCATTCAATGGCGGTCCTCCAGGTCTTTCAGGCCAAGATCCTCGCATCCTCCGATGAGTCTAGCCTGGACCCCACGACCCTCAGGGAGCTGAGGAGTGCAACCAACCTGGCTCTGCGCGCCACCAAGACCACCGCTCAGGCGATCGATGGCCAGCTTTGTGGTGTTCGAGCGCCATTTGTGGCTGACGCTAACAGAGATCAAGGATGCGGATAAGATCCCCTTCCTCGATGCTCCAGTCTCTTCTAAGGGTCTCTTCGGACCGGCAGTCGAAGGATTCGCCGAGCGCTTCACGGAGGCACAGAAATCGTCCCAAACTATGCGACATTTCCTGCCTAAGCGCTCCAGCTCCGCGTCTCTGCTCCTGCCTAAGCGCTCCAGCTCCGCTGCTGTCTCTGCTCGCCCTAAGCCTGCGCAGACTCAGCAGCCCGCGAAGCCAGCACCTGCCACCCCTGCCGTTCAGCCCGCTAAGACGCAGCAGACGCGTGTACGCTCTCGCTCGGCCAAACGATACCCCCTTCCTAAGCGCCAGGG
>NW_015650213.1:0-785 GCF_001515625.1 Sinocyclocheilus rhinocerous | reverse complement strand
AAGCAAACTTATTAGAAAAAACGAACACTTGAACATACGTCAGAATGCTAAGAACTACCTAAATTGACAGAAAACGTCGTTGGGAACATTTATTTGAAGTGTAAATTTGATTATTTAGTTTGTCTCATGTCCCATTAGATTACATGGAGAGGGCGGGGTTTATGACCTATACTGCAGCCAGTCACCAGGGGGCGATCGAAACGTTTTGGCATCATTTTTCAGCGCTTGTGCGCACACTTGGGTGAAACTAATCTTCTTCTTCTGAGGTTTAATGGTATTTGGCAAACAAATGTCTTAGCGCCACACGCTGGACTAGAGTGTGAAGCGCCGAGAGGAGGAAAATAATACGGGGAAATTACTTAGTGTGTGCATAAGGTGCACTGTTTTTTTTTTCTTTTATTATTTTTCGTTACAAAAAGCCAATCTACACAAATAAACAAAACGGAATTAAAATTATAGCCTCGCATGGTATTTTATGAGCCACAGCAGTCTTCGTTAGTGAGAATTTGAAAAACGAGCGATTAATTAGTGAAATATTTCATTGAAAATCACACAACATTGCAGCATGTAAATATGGAAATTAAGATAAGTGAAAACACGTGACAATGATAATATGTAGCCTATCAAAAATGATAATAGATAAATAATGATAAAAATAAAAAAACTAAAACCCCCAAAATTTTAACAGGTTTAGCATGAAAAACAGCACCCTTGGGTTATATGCCCATCTACATTTCTGTGACGAAAGACATAACTGACTGTGTTTAGAAGGATATTTTGATAAA
>NW_015650212.1:0-1191 GCF_001515625.1 Sinocyclocheilus rhinocerous | reverse complement strand
AAAAACAAAATGTTAAATGCTTGTTCTGTGTTGTTTAGTAGAAATTGAGTTTACACTGTCATTCATACACATGCTCACATTACAATTTGATCTTAAAAGTTATATTCAACAAATGTTCAATGCTTCATTTATAAACTCTGTAGCTGTCAATGCCATTCTTTTCTGCATGTTTTCTTACATGCATGTTACTTTTGACTGTTTTCTCTTCACTCTAAAAACGGCTGGGTTAAAAACAACCCAATTTTGGTTATTTTGGCAACCCAGCACTGGGTCAAAAAGGGATGAACCCAGCGCTGGTGTCACAATTCCGGTCCATGCACTTACGTTCACTCACCACCAGAGATCACCCGCTCAATACTATGGACTCTTGCACCACACTAACTGTTGCACTTCACCCGGACTACAGTTCCCATCATCCATTGCACTGATTACACACACACTGCTGAATGCACTGATTACACACACAGCCAAATCCAATCAGACATGCTACATAAGCCATGGACTTCCTCTCTCTCACTGCCGAGTATTGTAAGTGCATATTGCTACCTAGTCAATAGCTATTTTGCAGAGCCAGTTCCTAGTTTGAGTTCTAGTTGTCTAGTCTAGTCTCGTCTAGTTTCCTGTTTGCCTGTTTCCTGATTTATGCTGTGTACCTGGATTATCACTCTTTGCCTTGCCTTGTTGGATACTGTTCACCGTCAATCGACCCACGCCTGTTTACTGGAATGCTCTTGTGTTTTGCCCATGCCATACCTGTTTGCTGGTGTTTCGACCCTGCCTGTGTTTGTGACCACCTGTTAATAAAAAGCTTGCATATGGATCCGCACGTCTCGCGTCTCGTTTGCCCCGTTACAGCTGGGTTGTTTTAACCCAACAAGTTGGGTTATGTTTGACCCAGCATGCTGGGTTGCTTTTTTTGTTTTAAAATTACTACACTGCTAGGCTAAAATGAACCCAAATTGAGCTAGACATTAAACCTACAAATCTTGTTCATTTCGTTTCAAAATCACTTTTACACACACAGAATGACTATCAAAAGGTAAATATTTATTTAAAACAAGAGAAAACAGTCAAAAGTAACATGCATGTAAGAAGAAATGCAGAAAAGTATGGCATTAACAGCTACAGAGTTTATAAATGAAGAATTTGAACATTTGTTGAACATAACTTTTAAGATCAAATTTGACTTTT
>NW_015650211.1:0-1282 GCF_001515625.1 Sinocyclocheilus rhinocerous | reverse complement strand
TCAACATGTGTGACACAACTTAACTATATACAAAACCAGGGTTTGAATATATAAAAAATAAATAAAATGAATAACAATAATAAATAAATAAATAACAGATAGATAAAAATAAATAAAATGGGGAGAAGGAGGGGGGAGGGAGGTTGAGTAGATAGCACCAGCACGGATCTAAGATTCCAACTGCTCCTTCTTCCTGGACTTATAGAGCAAATAGTACAGCTGCTCTAATGAGATATTATATGGGAGATTTTCCTAATAAATTCTGCCCATGCCTTAAGTGTTTTTGGTTTGGCTTTATTAATTCTCGCTGTTGTGCATTCTAACAATGCAATATTTTTGAGTTCTATAAGCCACATTTTAAATGCTGGGGATGTGGGTTCATGCCAGATTTTAAAAATGATCTTTTTGGCTGCAGTTAGAGCAGTGTGGAGGATCCTTCGCTGGTTAACATTCAGATTGAGCTCAGCATCATCATTTAACAGTAAAAGACTGGGATGTTTAAAGATAACCACGTCACACAGGTCTGTCAAAACTATCCCACGTCACACAGGTCTGTCAAGACTTGAAAAACCTTATCCCAAAATTTACCAATATGTTGACACTCATAAAACATGTGCATATAGGTCCCCACAGTATTTGAATTACAGAGCGAGCAAAAAGGGGTAGGCAAGCGCTTCATTTTGTGCAGGACATATGGAGTAGCGTAAGCCTTGTGGATGAGTTTGTAGTGTATTAGTTGGTGGGCAAGATTTTTGGACATCATTGGAATACTTTCCCAAATCCAGTCCCAGTTTGGTTTGTAATGGGCCAGTTCCATTTCCCATATAGTAGTGATAGGGAGTGTGCCGCAGCACTGCTTGAGTAATCTGTTATAAATGAATGACACTGCTCCTCGTGCCTGAGAAAAATTCACACAGTCCAACAGAGGATGAGAGTCCAGGTTACAGTTCCACGGTACGCCATATGCACGCATTGCGCTTCTCAACCTTAAATACAGAAAGTAGGAATGACCAGGAAGATTATAGCAGTCTTTCAGATCTTGAAAGGACCTTAATCCGTGATTGTTGAATATATCACCCAGAACGTGTACACCTTGATCAGACCACGGCTTGAAAACAAAGGGTTTGTTACCAGATTGTAAGTGTTGATTATGCCAAATCGGGGATTCAGTTGTAAACTTAATAGAACTTCCCATAAAATTGCAGACATCGCGTAAAATTTTAAGAGAATTACCCAAGATTGTGTTTCCAAACTTCTGGGCTTTCTTTGGTAAACCTGTAAA
>NW_015650210.1:362-471 GCF_001515625.1 Sinocyclocheilus rhinocerous | reverse complement strand
TTTGGATCAACATTGGCTACATTTGTGAACGCACATTTTCTGCAAAGTTGCGCGTCAATCGCAACTTCATTGTGCTGTTACTCCTTTCGAGCCGAATTTCACAAAAATT
>NW_015650210.1:0-297 GCF_001515625.1 Sinocyclocheilus rhinocerous | reverse complement strand
GTTTTATTAATGGTAAGTATATTTATTTATTTATTTATTTATTTCAATGAATGTAATCAATCGATTAGATATCATAATATTTAATAATAGGTTTTATAAATCTGGTTGGTTTGTATTGGTGACATAATATGTAAATGATGTGCGTGCGGCCCGTGAGACTTGCACTTGGACCATGGTGCGGCCCAGTGGAAAAAAGGTTGAGAACCACTGGGCTAAACTCTTCCTTTGTATATGCTGTGAATTTGAAATTTAATCTGGGAAAACTGTGCATTTTCTCAATAGATTTGTAACGTAAAT
>NW_015650209.1:0-3836 GCF_001515625.1 Sinocyclocheilus rhinocerous | reverse complement strand
GATTAATTATTCATATTTCCCCATGAGCTGATTCGCTACAGGCATCTCAGCTTTTCACAGGATATTTCAAATGTCCATCAAACAATCTCTTCTTCGTAATGGGTCTTGACCTGAATAAATGGGCCTTTCTATTGGTTAGTCAAAGGTCTGTTTATGCAAGACTAGTGCACCACCCACTAAGCAACATCTTTTTTTTTGTTTTTGTTTTTCCTGTTCCGATAGTATTACATCTCTTCAGTCAGAAAATAGTTTCTTATTGCTTGGCAAAAAAGCACCCAAATGTCAAATTATGTGAGATATTGCAGAGATTACAGAAGTGAGTATGAACATGTCTGCACAGCGACACAGAAGTTTGCTTGAGCGCATAAACAGCCTGGGCTTATTTCTGCCGCTATCTTGTGTGCCGAGCTCTAAGTGTGTCAGACACATTGCAAAACCAATTACAGGTATAATGTGATTAGCTCTGCCAGAGTAATGCAGTCCAGTGGATTTAAACTCAGAGTCTAGGACTGCCACATTACGTTTGGCAGTCGGCTACCAAAAGCCTGATTTGTTCTGCCTCTCATTCCTTCACAACTGGCATCCTTCCCTCGCTTCAACCTTCACTCCACCCGTCCGGATGGATGGAGCGGGACAGCGGGAGGCGGGAGCTCATCCATGTCCAGTGACAGTTTAATGATGTCAGCTTGGTTTCATTTCACTTCCCATCACACACCCACTGTGTCTGGCTCTTTTTAACCTTACAATATTTACACATACATGGCCGACCGCTTCACCCTGCCCTGATACCCCCGAGCTGCTTGGCTCCACTGTGTGGGTTATATGAGGATGTGGGGCAGAATTGAGAGATAACACAGGTTAACATTCATGTGCCGTGTATGTGTAGGTGTGGGTCCAACATGAGTCTTGAGTCTGGCTCTGGCCATCGAGGGGTTGGGTGGATAACACTGTGGTCAAGACCCGGATCAGTGGAGGCTTTCGCATCTTATCTCACGCTGTCTTGACAGATCGCTGCTGCTTTTTCTGCTCTGGTGATACATTGTTTCTCCACGTGCCAGAGATACAGTTTTTCTCAGTCGATTTGACACTTTTCTCCAATGCAATGTACTTGTTCTCAAAACAATTAGCACAGCCATCCATTTTTTTTCTAGTAATGCATTTATTAAAAGTAAATATTAACATTAAATATATAGGTGTGTTCTCTATTGATTATAAAACACATTTAGCTGTAGATGCACAAATATGCCAATGAAAATATGTGTATTGCAATTCTTCAACAGGGAGTTTTGTTTTACATATGTTGTGTATATCTAAACGAAATAAAAATTTTTCCGACACCAACACTATCACCCATGAGAAAAAATATATATAATAATTGCCCCGTTAAACTTAAAATCTGTTTGTGCCAACTTTAGCAGCAAGAACTTCAAACAAACTTTTCTGATAACTACAGATCAGTCTTTACATACAGTATATATATATATATATATATTGGCAAATCATTCTTTATTCTAGTCATTCATTCAGACTTTTTTTTTTATGCAAACAGACATTTTGGCAAATCGTGACATATTAAAACAATTGTAAAGCAAGTCATTCTGTTCCAACTCTTCCTCCTCCAGTACTATTAAATTACAGCACCAGGCAAACATCAGTCCTCAAAGGATATGCCAACTGGTGGTAAACATGCTTTTTTATTTGTACTTTTTTTATTTCCTTCAGTTTTCTTTTCACTCTCTTTCACTTTGCTCTATTTCGTTTTCTTTGTTCTTCTTTTTCATCAGTCACTAGAAATGTGCAGTGGTAATGCTGAATGCCAGCAAGGTCTTTTCATCTCTTGCAGTAATTTGCCTCAGATCAGGAGACATGAGCCAGAGACAGAAGTACACGGTTGTTAATTTTAGCCCGCAGGGAATTATAACCAGTGCACTATGAATTCGCAAACATTTTCCCAAGGTACATTATTCTGTTAAATAGTGCCTGGACTTAAACAAATATAAGATAATATAATTGTTATTTTTCCTGTTGAATTGATAGCAAGTGATTTCACAAACTAATTAGCCCAGCTGACCCCTGCCACGACGTGACAGTTGCTCGCTCTTATGAATACACAGATTATAATTTTTTTTTTCAGTTGATGTCATTGACAAAAGCAAGGGAAATGGCACATCTGTGCTCTGGAGAATTGCTAATAGATTGATTAGTTTGATTCTTGAGCTTCCTACTGCAGCACAGACATTGAAATCTTAATGTGACGCACATTTGATCCATACACGACTGCGTACTATGTCAAGTAACCCAGCATAACTGCCCTATTTGCTACGACCGAAAAAAAAAAGTTATTCCTCTTGATAGTATTCAAATATGTTCCATTCCATTTGAGGAAGTAGCGTTTATTTGGCCCACCTTGTCAAAGTGCTGCATCTAATCACCAGTTTGTGCAGTCCATTTCTGCCAGCTTGTTATGCGCCATGTGATTTGACAGTCAAAATCAATGGCACTTAAACGGGTGGTGCGATTTTCTGAACACCAGAGCCACTGGTTTGCCTCTTCCTATATTGATCTCATCTATATGCTGTGATTCTGTGGACCCGTTGCCTTGGGTTTCATGCCGCTCATCCTCAACATTAGCATGCAAATTATGTTTTGTTCTTCTGTATAATGCTTTGCCTGTGCAGTCGGACAGCAGTTTGATGCGTCATGATAGGATGGTGCATTTTGTTTATTTGAAAATGTTATTCATTTATGATTTCATTAGCATACATTAATAATTGGTCATTGTAGTAGTAGTAGCAGTAGTAGTAGTAGTAATAATAATAATAATTATTATTATTATTATTATTAAAGAAAATATTATGACGATTGTAATGGTAAATAATCATGATGTGTCATTATATTTAATTACTACTACTACTACTACTACTAGTAGTAGTAGTAATAATAATAATAATTATTATTATTATTATTATTAAAGAAAATATTATGACAATTGTAATGGTAAATAATCATGATGTGTCATTATATTTAATTACTACTACTACTACTACTACTAGTAGTAGTAGTAATAATAATAAAACAAGTAAACAAATACATATATACATACATATTTAACTAAATAACTGCACGTTGTCAATCATGTTTGCTTGGGTAATCAAAATGCCCATTTCATTCATTCACTCATTCATTCATTCAGTCAGTCATAAATAAATAAATGAATAAATAAATAAATACAAACATACATACATACATGCATGCAGGTCCATCTCAAAAATTGGAATCTTTTGAAAAAGTTTTTTTTTTTTGTAACATTTCAAAAAGTGAAACTTTCATATATTCCATATTCATTACATGTACAGTAAAACATTTCAAATGTTTTTGTTTTGTTTTGTTTTGTTTTAATTTTGATGATTAGAGCTTACAGCTCATGAAGGTCAAAAATCCAGTACCTCAAAATATTGGAATATTTCCTAAGATCAATCAAAAAAGGATTTGTAAAACAGAAAAGTTCAAGTTATTTAAAGTATGTTCATTTATGCACTCAATACTTGGTCGGGGCTCCTTTAGCACAAACTCCAGCATCAGTGAGGTGTGCCATGGAAGCGATCCAGCATCAGTGAGGTGTGGCATGGAAGCGATCAGCCTGTGGCACTGCTGGGGCACTATTGAGCCTTCAGCTCATCTGTATTGTTGGATCGACTGTTTCTCATCTTTCTCTTGAAAATATCCCATAGATTCCATATGGGGTTCAGGTCAGGCGTGTTGGCTGGTCAATCAAGCACAGCAATATCATGGTCAGCAACCCACTTGGAAGTGGTTTTGGCACTGTGGGCAGGTGC
>NW_015650208.1:0-533 GCF_001515625.1 Sinocyclocheilus rhinocerous | reverse complement strand
TTTCTTTCTTTCTTTCTTTCTTTCTTTCTATTTATTTATTTAGCATATTTTCTTTCAAATATTTGAATACATTTTATGTTTCTGAAAATCTGCAGATGTATGTGCTCATATTGAAGATTTCTCTCTATTTAAACTCCTTTTTTTTTAGCCTTTTGAAGTGTTGTGTTCAAAGTACAATTATTTTAATAACCTTAACTTAACTGAAATGTTAAAAAAGGTTTTGGCACCTACACACACATATTATGAATATTTAACTTTTCTGTTTAGTTTATTTATGTTATTTTAAGGAAATGTTCTTTTTTAACCTCTAGTTAATCCTCAATTTATCCAAGCTGAGCCAGTGCATAATTCATTCATTCATTCATTCAGTTTGTATATGAAACAAAGATTTCCATTAAGATTTCACTTTAGCAAAACCTTAGGAAAACATGTAATATCTTGTTTTGACAGTATGCATGAAAATGAAAGATCTGTAGCAATAATACTCATCCACTCATCGTTTTAATCATACGCTAGATTTAATTATATCGCAT
>NW_015650207.1:722-959 GCF_001515625.1 Sinocyclocheilus rhinocerous | reverse complement strand
CTTCACACTTGCACAATACGGAAATATCTGCTAAGTGTGCTACTTCTCTTTGTCAACCTGGCAAACGTGCACGCGCTCTCTCTCCACGGTGGATAAACGCGCTTGCTTTCTGAAAACACCGGTTAGCTTGCAGTTTAGCAATCTCCACTTCAATATTCTATTCTCAGAAAATTGTAATTCATCGAGTGTTCATTTATGAGAGAGAGAGGCTGTGTATGTATGAATTACCACCGTTTT
>NW_015650207.1:0-338 GCF_001515625.1 Sinocyclocheilus rhinocerous | reverse complement strand
ATTAAGATTAATGAAAGCTGTGTAAGTATTGTTCCTTGTTAGAGTGTGTTAATTTCAACATTTACTATTACTATTATTTAGAGCTGCACGATTAATCGTTAAAAGATCGCGATCTCGATTCAGACAACCACACGATCTCATTTCTACATGACAACGATTCTCCTGTGTCTATTAAACCTTTGAAAAAGTCTTACCGGATCATTCAAATCTGCGTTCGCACTGCCGCTGACACACAGAGAGCAGTTACCATGTTTGGTTAAGAAACAGCTACACAAACAGTTTTTTCAACAACAACAGTATTATTTCTGTCGTACAGTCATTAATATTATCACAGAAAT
>NW_015650206.1:0-1039 GCF_001515625.1 Sinocyclocheilus rhinocerous | reverse complement strand
ATGCACATTAAAATTCTAGCTAATTGAATTTCAGAAAATAATAAATACAAAGCAAAATATGTATTAAAATCAATTTTTAAAGTAAAATCATGGCATCAATGCCATCCAGAAAAAAAGAAGTCAGTAAATGGTAACATGTACACAATCAGTCAAAAATATATAATATACGCTGTTGTATACATATTTTTTTATTTAAAAGGTCACTGTCAGGCGCATCATGAAAATAAGTTTTGATCAAATTTTTATACTGTTTTTCACAGTAGAACTAGTTATCCCTTGGTCATTCTAAGGGCCCTATTTTAACGATCTAAGCGCATGGTGTAAAGCGCACGGCGCAATTGCGCTTGGGGCATACCCAAATCCACTTTTGCTAGTTTAAGTACAGGAAAAATGGTCGGTGCATGGTCTAAAAGGGTTGTCCCTATTCTCTTAATGAGTAATGAGGGTCGGCGCATGGTCTAAAAGGGTTGTCCCTATTCTCTTAATGAGTAATGGGTGTGTTTTGGGCATAACGTGCTATAAACCAATCAGAGTCTCATCTCCCATCCCCTTTAAAAGCCAGTTGCGCTCGTACCATGGCGGATTCGCTATTTACACGGCGGTATTTAATTTGTAATTTTTACAAATGTTTGTGTGCTGCTGCTTACACCCTGTGTGTGTAATAAGCAAAGGCGCATATATTATATATATATATTATAGACGCATATTACTAACGTGCTCTTTAAATAACAAAGAAAAAATATTGACGAACGTGCTCTTTAAATAACAGAAAAAATATTGCACCAGACTTTAGACCAGGTTTTTGTTGGTCAATGGCACAGTCTATTTCAGTTGCCTCAAAATAGCAACGCGCCAGCAATGCGCCTGAACACACCTCGTTTTCAGACCAGCACGCCCATGGGCACAAATGCATTTGCTATTTAAACAACGTGGCACAGGACGTGAAAATGACAACTGTGTCAGCCTGAAACTAGCAAAAAACACTTGCTTCGCACCTGGAGCCGCATTGCGCCAGCTGTATGATAGGGCCCTAAAACTT
>NW_015650205.1:1218-1313 GCF_001515625.1 Sinocyclocheilus rhinocerous | reverse complement strand
TAAGTCTGCGATCCGCCGTAAAGCAAGAAGACGACGACGCCTCACACGGCTGTCGAGGATGCGCTCAGGACAGTTCAGACATTGCAGTGCATCAG
>NW_015650205.1:0-1073 GCF_001515625.1 Sinocyclocheilus rhinocerous | reverse complement strand
TATGTTTTAGCCGTGATTCCCATTCACCTCCATTATAAGACTGACAGACTGCAACGGTTTGAGTTAAAAACCTTTGTTTGTGTTCTACTGAAGAAACAAAGTCACCTACATCTTGGATGCTCTGGGGGTAAGCAGATAAACATAACATTTTAATTTTTAGGTGAACTATCCCTTTAACTAACTTACAGTAAGTTAGTGTTTTTCTTGTAGTCAGAATACCTTTTACTAAAGAAAGGATTTACATGAAAAGATGCTAATAAATCAGTCTTAACATCAACAACTACTTGTGCTCATTGTAGAAGCCTGGAGACATGTACACACAAATTTGTTTCCTGGTGGACTGATCAACTCCTGCACTTTGACTGCTGGAAACTGTATGAAGCCAGCCAATCAGATTGTAGCTTGCAGTTTTGAGAAAATTCTTGATATTTTTGTGTGCAACAAGCATCATACGATTCATGAAGGTCAGTGTGGGTCGTGTAATTCACAGGAAAACACAGAAAAACAGCATATCTGGGTGTGATGTTTTATTGCACTTTATAAATCACTCCCGTCATCATGTCATTCAGACAGTCTTGTGTTTGGTTGCCTTCCAAATGTTTTGGCACTCGGTCATCACCTTTATGCTGTACAGACTATCCAGAAAATTACAACAGCACTCATTTTCCCCATTTACTCTTTTGGTTTCAGACTCATGTCCTGTACTGCTAAATGACTCACCCCTTAGCCTACACCAGAAATAGGACATTTTTCCTGGATTACAGAGCAAAGACACAAAAGGAAGCCCTGAACGGCTGCACTACAGGGTGTGAGAGTGTATTGAGCGGCCTAAATGAAGTCAGTCCTCCAGAGTGTCTTTAGATTATCTGTGGGATGCATTCAGTTGTTGTAATGGGAGTGGCAGCTCAGCTAATATCCTTGATATTTTTGTGTGCAATAAGCATCATACGATTCATGAAGGGTCAGTGTGGGTCGTGTAATTCACAGGAAAACACAGAAAAACAGCATATCTGGGTGTGATGTTTTATTGCACTTTATAAATCACTCTCAGTAGGAATGAGCCCGTCATCATG
>NW_015650204.1:362-575 GCF_001515625.1 Sinocyclocheilus rhinocerous | reverse complement strand
GTCCAATTCGCTTATGCCATTTTGTATATTACTACTTAGAAAAACGTAAAAATGAAACATAATTCAATCAATTATCAAGAAAAGTGCTAATGGCACATAGTAAAATAGAATTGTGGGGGTAAAGTGTTTTATAAAGCCTGTTTTTGCAAAGGAAACTCAAAATGACACATGTATATGCAAAAAAAGGACAATTTTACTCGCTTCACTTATAAT
>NW_015650204.1:0-214 GCF_001515625.1 Sinocyclocheilus rhinocerous | reverse complement strand
AGTGAATGATTCCAGGGTTCTTATCTGAGTTCTGAGGGTGAGTATCTGATGCCGGTTTCGTAGGAGATCGTGGAACAGATTCCAAGGAGTCGTTGGAGGATCGCGGGAGAACCAGAAGGTAAGTCTTTCTAGGAGACTATCGTATAAAGAGTCCAGAACAGTCCATAGCAGTGAACGGTAGACCGGACAGTGAGTGACTGTGATGTGTGTGTAT
>NW_015650203.1:0-670 GCF_001515625.1 Sinocyclocheilus rhinocerous | reverse complement strand
TCTGGAAGAGGTGGGGTTTAAAGCACTGATACCTGATGTGATCTTCTTAAACTTCATGTCTGTTAGAGAGAGAATAAGAAACGCACACAACGAGTCTCCATTCTGTCATTCTGCCTTTGCATGTAAGTATTGAAGTGTTGTGCATCTAAATACTCCGAGCAGCCATAATGGCTCATTTCTGCTCAGAATTAAGTATTAAGTGTTTTTCTTTTTGTTACTGAACATCTAAATTGAATGATTCAATTTTAACACGTGTTCAAAAAAGATTTGATCTACTTTTGCAGATGCAACGTATATGCAAATTAAATTAAACCAACCAAAACAGTGGAGCTTGCTGATGAGGGTTCAAGTGTTAAATTATCCTGCAGTTATTCATCTGCATATACTCTTCACTGGTACCGCCAGTATCCCAAATCAGCTCCTGAGTTCATTGTGCTCGTCTCAGACGGTGCAAAAGAAGCTCAGGAGTCTTATGTAGATTCCAGATTCACTGCCAAAGTTAGTAAAGACAAAGAAAACCATGTGGATCTGGAGATCTCCTCTGCATCTATATCAGACTCTGCTCTGTACTACTGCGCTCTGACGTCCACAGTGACAGGAAGCACAAGAACACTGTACAAAAACATGATACACAGTATTGCATCTACATCACACATGTCCAGCCCCCATA
>NW_015650202.1:0-2602 GCF_001515625.1 Sinocyclocheilus rhinocerous | reverse complement strand
TGTTTGATTAGGGTTAGAGCTAAACTCTGCAGGACAGTGGATCTCATGGCCCAGATTCGAGGATCCCTCTTCTACATTGATAGCTCAGATGAGAGGACTGGTTGGTAACAGGAAAAATAATTTCATAAACTTGTGTTCATTGAGACTTTTGCGTTTGTCTGGACATTTTGAGTCTGAGGATTACACTGAAATCATTTATTAAACTAAAGATTCAGATTTGATGTTTCTTATTGGATATTTTTTTCCATGTGTTAAATCTTTAAATAAAATTGAAACTGAAGGTTAGTAGTCGCTGTATTGTGGTCAGTTCTGTAATATTTTTCCACTCAGCAGAATTTTATGGCTTTATTAATGTGTTTGTGTATCTGTCACATAACAGCTCTTATTCTCAACAGGTTTAACCGGTTGAATCATCTGCTGCTGCTGCTGTTTTGTCTGGTCTATCATGTCAGTGTAATTTATGTTTATAAATTGTTTGTTTATAAAACAAACTTTGATTTTCAGTTCAAGCTAGAGTTATTCTAGTTTTTTTTCTGTCTCGTCACTCCGCTAACTATGACTTTAGTTGATATTTGTGAATTGATGGAGGAAATTTCCCAGCACATTACATATTATACTGTACATAGTATATTATATTACAGTATTACACATCCAGACTTACATCGTACCTGTCAACCCTCCCATTTTTCCCAGGATTCTCCCGTATTTTACCATTCTATCCCGCTATCATCCCGTTTAAATATTTCCCCGTATTTCTCCCTTATTTTTAAAAAAAGATCCCACTGAGCGTATTTGATATGTTTGCTACATTCGCCTCCGGTAAAACTCCAGTAATTTGTATAGCCCAAACCGCATTATATGAATAATCATGTCAACGTATTCGAAGGTTGTCCAGTTGCCAGATCTTGTATGAAACGTTCATGTTTCATACAATGTTTATCCTTCTCACACAATCGACACATCATACAAATTTCAACCCATTTGTGACCTCAACTTGGCAACCTACAACCCAGTGGCGCTGTTGATATCTGCGCAGGTAGTGGCGTGGGAAGGAAACAAGTATCACTGGTAGAAATGGGAGGAGAAGATCAGGGGGCTTGTTAAGTATTGCACTCTTATACATTGCATTACGGTATCAGCCAAATTACCTATTGTTCTATTTGAAGGTATTATGGTATGGGAGTGATGATGTATGTTGTTACGTGTTTTACGTCACTACGTTTTGTACTAGACTAAAAAGCAGAAGTGATGAATAAACTGAGAGCATGCTGAAAAAGTAAAAACCTTGAGCAACGTTTTGTCTTCGTATCCGATTGATGGTGAACTGCGCACTCAAGCTCAACAGGTTATGGGCCCAGTCACGGAAGCAAGCGGACGTTTTTGAGCAAGTTATACGCGACGTATTACGCGTTATTCAGTAAAGCTAAAGGCCTTGTTTAAAAGAAGCGAAAAGACGGCGACTCTACAAAATGACAAGCAGAGCGGCAGGATTCCAGGTACCGCAGCTTTTGTTTGATGGATCCGAAGATAAATATGACCTTTGGGAAACAAGATTCCTAGGCTATTTGCACACTCTAAAGCTAAAAGAGACTATTTTGTATGAGCCTGCTGATGCTGACGCTGAACAGCTAGCCGAAGACAGACGGAAGAATGCTGATTGCTATGCTGAACTGATAAGACTGATAGATGATAAAAGCCTATCACTGATAAGACATGAAGCTGATGATAATGGCAGGGAAGCCCTGAGAATAATGAAAGAGCATTATTCGGGGAAAAGTAAGCCACGGATAATAAATATGTACACACCGTTAACCCAGATACGCATGACTGACCACGAGAGTGTTACTGATTACTTAATAAGAGCAGAGAATATCATTACAGCCCTGAGAGATGCAGGAGAAACCATGAGTGACGGGCTGACGATCGCTATGATTCTCCGTGGGCTACCAGACCTTTTCAAGCCACTAGCAGTCCACATTACACAAAATGAAGACAACGTTACGTTCACAGACTTCAAAAGAAGATTGCGGATTTACGAGGAGGCGGAGAAAATGAAAAGAACAGAAACTACAGATAATGTGATGAAGACCCACACGAGACAAGGACGAGGCCCTCCCAAGTCACACGCTAATGATAGAAAAGATGAAGATGCCAATGTGACATGTTACAAATATGGACTGAAAGGACACAAAGCAAGGAAGTGTTACAAGAGGGTGTGGTGCAACCATTGTAAAAATAGTACACATGCAGAATTCCTGTGCAAGAAAAAGGGTGACCAAGATGGTGCTAGAAAGGTTGCAGATGAACGAGACAGTGATCAAGACCACCTCTTCAAAGTCGAACACTCAGAGTATGAAAGACCGCCAGACAACGTAAAGAAGAAAGGCATCATGGTAGACGCTGGCGCGACATCTCACATTGTAAACGACATCAGAAAGTTCAAAAACTTTGACACCTCTTTTCAACCTGAGACTCATTCAGTAGAACTAGCCGACGGGACAAAGTGCAGCGGAATGGCGCAACAAAGAGGAACAGCCGTTTCCTAGATGACACTGGACGACATCACAGAGCACAGCTAAGGAACGCACTATACATGCCTTCA
>NW_015650201.1:0-488 GCF_001515625.1 Sinocyclocheilus rhinocerous | reverse complement strand
TATCAGAAGTTTAAACTCATATGGTTTAAAATGCATGATTTCAGCCTGATAAACATGATAATCAGAACCGAAACAGATGTTTTTAGCAGGTACGAGCTGTAATGGCTAGTGTTGGGTCGTTCTTGAACGATTCGTTCATTTTGAACGAATCTTTAATGTGACTCGGGAAGAACGAGTTGTCTTGGGGAGTGATTCGTTCAGTCGCGCATGCGCAACATCCTATAGGTTCTGTACTGGAATTAGTCAAGTAGTTCACCTGTTTCGAGTCTTCGGGTTTTTCGAGTCATTCGTTCATCATGTGACAGCCCCATAAGTTTAACCAATGCAGTTTGAGCCGGAAAGACAATTGATTAGTTCATCTCTCGAGTCTTCGGGTTTGAGTCGTTCGTTCATCACGTGACAGCCCCATAAGTTTAAAGGCAGAGTAAGTGATTTCTGGTAGTCAATGTTGATATATGAAATCACCAAAACAAACACGCCCCTACCCC
>NW_015650200.1:847-947 GCF_001515625.1 Sinocyclocheilus rhinocerous | reverse complement strand
CGCTGCACCACGACTTTTATTAATAACAGTTTAAATACTGAATCGAAATATGCATAAAATGCAACCTTTTTATTCTGACAGTGTATGATTTATATTAACA
>NW_015650200.1:0-836 GCF_001515625.1 Sinocyclocheilus rhinocerous | reverse complement strand
TGTATGATTTATATTAACATTACAGAATAGAACATGATCAATATTATCTTTCAACGTTCAATTTAAATAAATGTAATTGCTTGTTCCCCTTCGGGAACTCGAGCTGCGTCGGAAAACGCTAGGGGAACGCCTTCAGCGATACCAAGCTCTGAATCATATGTGTAATCAGTCCAATCGATGGGCGAGACGTCAGAGGTGGGTGACGTCATGACCAGGAAGCTATAAAAGCACGTGAGGTGCAGCCGGCGTTAGCTTTTCTGTCATTCAGCAAAGCTCTCTGTGTGTGTCGGTCACGATCTATGTTCTGTGAGTTTTATTTATTGTTGTCTGTCCAAAAAGGTTGCACAAGCACTCAGCAAGAAAATATAAAGCTCCAGCAGTAGATAAAATGTCTAAAGTAAAGACAAATAAGGGCGAGAGCAGATTGCGTTATAGACTGTGTGTTCCTCCCTGCCCACACTACATCACGAGCGGGGATACACACAGTTTGTGCGTGGTCTGCTTGGGAGCGGAGCACGCGGCGTCGGCTCTCGAGAGGGCCGACTGTCCGCATTGTGAGCAGTTGCCACTGCGTTTGCTTCGCTCCCGGAAGGCTCTCTTTGAGGAGGGAGCCTTCACCAGCGTTCCTCACGGTGCTGGCCCCGCTTCCGCCGAGGCGGAGCGGCAGCTGCACTCGTGGGGTTCGCAGCTGGATCTGGTGGAGGGAATGGAGACGGGCGAGTCCCTATCTTCTTCCTCACCTGCCAGATCCACTGCCCGCTCGCTGGTGTCAGAAGCCCGTTCTGCGGTTTCTTCCCCCGGAGAGCGGGCTCGGCGCTTCTCCTATCTTCCTCCGA
>NW_015650199.1:694-832 GCF_001515625.1 Sinocyclocheilus rhinocerous | reverse complement strand
TATTAAAGAGACAGCTCACACAATGTAATTAACATCAAAATAAATACACAAGAGCAAGTATATTGTTTGCCCATGTTTGTTTACATTAAAGGCAAAATAACTGAAATAATAAGAGCACAAGTATAGATCTGGAACTTC
>NW_015650199.1:0-317 GCF_001515625.1 Sinocyclocheilus rhinocerous | reverse complement strand
GATGTTCTCTTTTATTCTGGATGGCAAGGGCAGTGACTGTAACATCGAGCGTATTTTACAGTATTAAACATGTATTTATACCGATTTCATCAGGCTCCGAAAATTCTTCAAAAAGAACACAAAGAATGGCCTTCTCAGCTGCCATAGTTGCAAATCTTGCGTCATCAGAACAGAGTGTTCAACGCACTACCGTTTCCATATATAAAAAACGTTTGCACCATTTTGTCGGGGCTGAACACAGCCCTGCTATTGGTACTTTGGGTCATGTGTCTTGTTCTCATTGGTTGTGTTAGTCATGTGTCCTGTCTCTCATTGGT
>NW_015650198.1:421-552 GCF_001515625.1 Sinocyclocheilus rhinocerous | reverse complement strand
ACACTGCAAAGAAAGCTAGCAGAAGGATTATACACAACCACCAGCTCATTAAATACACACACATATAATACACACCAAACATCATAGGTCCAGCATAGGAGACTGTAATGCAGGAAATTCCCACCTAACCT
>NW_015650198.1:0-161 GCF_001515625.1 Sinocyclocheilus rhinocerous | reverse complement strand
CCTTCTGTGCCCGTCTCTGATCCTCAAACCGAGACGGGCCAGGACCCCTTGGGTTGTTCGGGCTCAGACCTGGACCTTCGTAAAGGCCGCTGACCGCGCCTTTGCCCGCACTCAGTTACCTCATTAGGAGAAAGGCCCTCGCCTTTATCCAGGTCTTTCAG
>NW_015650197.1:0-1200 GCF_001515625.1 Sinocyclocheilus rhinocerous | reverse complement strand
AAAAATTTTGAGTTGGTTTACTTAAAATTTATTAGGTAATCGGTGCCCACAAAAATTTTGAGTATTCTGAACTTATCGGGTTTTACAGTGCTTACCCCTAGGGCATCCAAGATGTAGGTGACTGTATCTTCAGTAGAACACAAACGAAGATTTTTAACTCAAACTGTTGCAGTCTATCAGTCTTATAATGACAGTCAATGGGCTCCACGGCTTCGAGAGTAAAAAAAAAAACTATAATGGCAGTCAATGGGTCCCATGGCTTTGAGAGTAAAAAAAAACATACACAGACAAAACTAAATTAAACCCTGTGGCTCGTGACGATACATTGAGGTCTTAAGACACGAAACGATCGGTCTGTGCAAGAAACTGAACAGTATTTATATCATTTTTTACCTCTGATCCACCGCAATGTCTGAGTGCGATCACAACATCCGGCGCGTGACGTGTACGCGCTCTGGCATAGTAGACATAGATATATATATAAGTAGATGCCTTATTAGTGACTGTTTCTATAGGCCGCGATACGTTCCAAAATGGCGGACGCGTCAACGTATCTGGAGCGGTCGAATAGGGAATCTATACAAATCTATGGTAGTAGACACATGTGCAGAAGCGATCTGTCGCGCGTATACGTCACTCATTATTTACACAGTGCAGAGAGATTGCGGACGTGTTCACTGGCACTGCAATGATCTAAAGTTATTTAAAAGTACAGGTCATCACAATGGAAGACGATTTTGATATATCATCAGACGACGTGGAATTCAGGCGATCCAGGAAACTTTCCTCCTGGGCGCTGGCTCGTGGTGCCTCGCTGACAGATATATGTAGAACTGCGGGCTGGGCGACCAACATGTTCGCTAGATTCTATAGCCTTCGTGTGGAGCCGGTATCCTCCTGTGTTCTCACCTCAAACAAGTAGAGGCACTGAGAGGCCCCGGTTAGTGTCGGCTTGCTAAAACTGCTCCAGAGTGTCCGTACTGTAGGCCCTGTTGAGCTCCTCCGTTCCCTCGGCAGCCAGATGTGGCGGAACATCCAGCGCCAGGCCCTCTCTCGCTGAATCCTTGAGAACCGGTAGAGGGCTGGGTTCCATATGTAGAGACCTAAGCGGATCCCATATGTGTAAAGTCCACAGTATAGCCTCAGAGCCCATGCTTCCCCGGCAGACTTCTGCCATTCCATGAGGGTTACAATCACCTC
>NW_015650196.1:0-5452 GCF_001515625.1 Sinocyclocheilus rhinocerous | reverse complement strand
TTTTGATTGCTTCCATTGTCCTCATTTGTAAGTCACTTTGAATAAAAGTCTTCTAAATGACTAAATGTAAATGTAATGGTGAAATACACCGAACAAACAAATAATGCTATTAAACATTCATATAGCTGAAAATAAACAGCCACTTTCCTAACATAAGATTTAGAAGGTAATGTTATTTTTTGTCCAGTGATCCTGTCCAGCATTTCTTTTGCCTGAACACACTAATGCACCAGTGGGTGGGTCTAAGAGGCAACCATGAACTAGGTGTTGATCTGTGTTTGTGCAGGCAGGCTTGTGCAGATATATGCATCTCTATTATATAATAAAAACCTGAATCAAACCAGTAAAAATTAGTAGTTGTGCAAGCAAACCCTATTGTGCACTTGTGTGCCTTTTACACATACATGCCAGACACCAGAACCACTTTAAAGATGTGCTGCACATTAGATGAGGGGTTTCCCATGCTGACGTTCAGGGCTCTGTCGATACTGTAGGCCACCTGCCGAAGGTAACGATCTGCTTCCTGTCCAAACCCATCATACGGCACGTAGATGTATGGGAACACACCATGCAGATGAAGACATGTCTTCTGGCCTAGAAAGAAAAGAGATAGAGAATCAGCATCATGGTAAATCACTCGCATATGCGACTAAATCTTCACTCTGGGCGACTAAATGTCTAACATTAGCCATTGGCTAATAAATTATTAGATTTTACTCGCCAGTGTGTGAGTTGGAGGCTAAATATAAGTTTAGCGCAGATATATTTTGACTCGCCGAACACTCTGACTGAGCACTTCAGAGTTTCACTCTCCGTCAAGCGATCTGTGCTATTTTTCAATTCATCTCAATGGATGCGCAGCATACCTGTATTTGACCATAAACTCAAGTGAAGGCGCACGACTCGCAGTCACTTTGCTGAGGGCATGGTTTCTCACACGCACGCAAAAAGAGAGTAGGGATGTTCATTTCGGTTCATTTCGACAACCGTTACTTGTTATCTGAACATTAACCGTTAACTGATAAGATTAGAATAATAAATTTGTATTAAATTAAAACAGAATGGATGAGTGTCTGTGGCCCATTAAAAATACAAAAAAAAAAATTTCCACGGGTTTATTTTAACATGCAAACGGCAGCATACAGAACAACAGAGCACAACGGAACCTGGATTCACACATCGCCAAATTATCATGCACCCACCAGCAGCGCTTCTGAGAACAGAGAAAAAACAGAATAAAATAACAAATAAAACGAATAAAATAAATAGGCCTACACTAAATATTTTTCAATTAAATAATTAACATTAAGATGACAAAACGAAAACTGAATCCTATGCACCTTAAAGAACCGGCAGAGTCTTTTTTTTCCATCAGACATAAAAATAAATAGCAGGCCTACCTCAGTGCACAATGTGTCTAGTTTTTATAAAAAAAACTTAAACAAAATAGCCTAAACGCCAGTTTCACACTGGACATGCAAGCAGAGCAGAGGCAGTGCAGAAGCGGCGCTTATGCAGAGCGCGCCCATTGTGCTTTCACACTGGCAGCTGGACCGCAGCTTGTGTACTGCAAATACAGACGAGTATCATTCATTCTGTCACGCTTTTCAGGTGTTCTCCGACAACTGTCTGTCATGTGCTTTGGTTTATGATATGGGCAGCATACTCTGCTGTGATGCGGCCATGTTCCCCTCTGTCCCATACACACGTGCATATAACATGTATAGGTAGTTTACATGATAAAAAGTAATCTTAAAGTTAATAAATGCCTCTAGTTTTAATAATTTAAACAGGCCTTTGAAGTTTGGGCAATAACTCCTGGCAGTGATGTGTTTTCGTGTAGTTGATTCTGTGCTAACTTGATCTAATATTTGATGTGTTTTTTTTTTTAAATGTTGTAGATTTAAGTAGCAAATAAAAATCGCTAAATTTATTGAATATATTTTCAGACAAAGGTCTTAATGATTATCAGTTTGGTTTAAGATAATTAAAGCAACAGTTTTTCAATAACTTTTACAATAATGTAAAAGTATGGTATTTGGGGTAAAAAGCTCCCCTGCTGTTAGGTCTAAAGGCACAATAATTAACATGATAATTAATAGATGGCTGACTTTTCCATTTGTTGACATGACATGGTTGTCAGATGGTAAATATCATTATGTTGGGTGTCAATCTTAGAGATAATCACCATGTTTATAATGAAACCATCATATTTAAAAACATGATAATCATATCATATAATAAAATATAATTTGTTGTTACTACTGTAAATCCATATAAAATTATTATGGTATTTCCTTCAGTGCTTTCAGAATCTTTACTTTATAAATTGATTTTGTTTTTGTATTTTAAAATATATTTTTATATTAACATTTTAATGACAGTATATTTACAAAAATATTATTCTTTTATTTATCAAAATAAGCAGAAAAGTGGTTGTTTTGAACAAGTATTAACTTAGACATTATTAAAAAAAACATTTTAGCTAAAGTATTTGTATCAATACTGTGTGCCTTTTGCCCCATGCTTTTTACCCCGTGTGGGGTAAAAGGCCCCCCTTGCTACCTCATACATCTATAAGATTTTTAAACAAAAACCACTTGTATGATTTATTTTCACACAAAATCTGTTGCTCCATAAATGTTTAATACAAACAATATTTATTCTGCAATCATACATTATGGGCATAGTGAAAAGCACTTTTTTTTTAAGGTGTGCCTTTAGCCCTGTTGTAGCTACCCTATTTTGTTTTTTCATACGGTGATTGTGAAATGCGAAACACTTCACTTACATGATTTTATGGTGAAATGTGTTATTTTTCATGTTAATCAGGTCAATTTTGATCAAGAAAAATGCACTGTGGCTTTAATTGAGCGTAAGCAGCGCAGCAAAAATAGACTCTGCGCCGAAACTCAGTTGTCATGAAGGGCAAAATTAGCTATATAGACCAAAATAATTATTTGAACCAGGCTGTAAACATGTTTTTTTCTGCTGTAAAGTTAGGCATTTTAACATGGGAATCTATGGGATTGACTCCCTTTTGCAGCCAGCCTCTAGCGGCCAGTTGACGAATCACAGTTTAAGTCACTTCCTTGTTGGCTTCACGAGAGCGACAGGGTGGGGTGCGGAGAGATCGGAAGGGGGGCGCAAATGGTTTTCAAGAAAAAAACAGAGACAAGGCATTATCTGGGTAATCGTATTTTTTTGCATTTTATTGCGTTTCAAGTTGAATATACACAAATGGAAAAATGGAAAAACCCCGCTCGGCTTGGAAAAAAACCCTGCTCTGCTTGAAAAATATATATATATATATTTTTTTTTGGCGATGGGGAGAGGCGGAGCTTAGCCTGCCTTTTATCCAGCTGTCAGTGCAGACATGTTTCAGAACGTCAGTGACTAGCAGCGGAACGGATTTTGGGAAGTTTATGGATAAAGTTCATCACACGTACGAAAAGGAGTTGTGACGACGATGCGTCGTCAGCTCCTACCCCTAAGAAGTGTAAAACACGAAAGTACGACATTAGCTATCTTCAGTTTGGCTTTACGGTGGCTGGTTAGCGCACTTGTCGTACCTTTTAGACATTTTCGACAGGTTGAATTCGCTGAACACATCGATGCAAGGGAGAGATGCCAACATCTTGCTCCTTTCAGACAAAGTCAGTGCATTCGTTGGCAAACTGGATCTTTGGCATGATCGGCTGATTAATAAAAATGTTGACATGTTTCCAAACTTTGCCGACTGTGTGCAAGAGACAGGGATAAACATCTCTCCTTTGATTAACACAGTCGCTCAACACGTTATTTCACTGAGGATTTCAGTTAATTTGATTGGGTCAGAGAATTTGCTTGCCCAGGAAAAGACCTTCCAGTTGACATGGGGGAGCAGTTAGTCGAATTAAAGAGCGACACCTCTACAGCTCTTCCTCTCTGCCGTAATTTTGGTTGAGCGTGATGCCTGAATATCCTCAGTTATCTGACGCCGCCGTAAAATTACTTCTTCCATTCGCCTCAACTTATCTGTGCGAGGCCGGGTTTTCAAAATTGAAGGCTTTGAAAACAAAGTACCGAAATTGGCTCCAGGTGGAGGATGACCTGAGGCTTGCACGGTCCAACATTGAACCGCGAATTGCGCTTCTTTGTAAAAAGCAAGCAAGCACAGGTATCCCACTGATTGATTTAACGATGCCATGGCTAACGAGACGCAGACACGCCATGCGTCCCAATTTGCATAATATCTGCCCTAAATAGTATTGAATTTTATTTAGGGCGGATAGTATGTGAATGCTTGTAGAACGCAACGAACGAATGAAATGCAACCTGTTTTACACGTAAAATAATACTTACACGTTATTTAGAGTTTACACATTACAACCTATAGGCTACTTTAAGTTCTCTTGTTCAATGTGGTTACAATTTTCAGAAATATTCTTGATCATTTTTGGCCACGTTCCATAACTATCTAGCTATCTGTCCTTTTATATAGTTTAATAAAACTCATAAAAGTTATTTTAAAACTATATATTTTTAAAAAGCTTGGGGGGGCTTTAGTTCCAAAAGGTTGAGAACCTCTGCTCTAATCTGTTAACATGGGCGCCGAAAAAACAAATACACTTTGCTTACGCGTGCGGTGTGAAACTGGTGTAAAACGTCGACTTGCTGTGCGGATAGTCTGGAGTAGAGCTCTGCGCGGAACTGTTTCGTAATTCTGCTCCCGCTGAATTTCTAACCATTTCCCCCTGCTCCCGCAACGTGTGTTCCGCTCCTGCAATTTTTTTGGTCGCTCCCGCAAACATTCTTATATTGTTTATAATTTACCAGTATCGGTATCGGTGCATCCCTAATTATTATTATCTTATCAGTATTTTTTTTCCATTTTTCTTTTTAGAGAAGCACTGAATGACCAACAATATCTTAAGCACCACCACCAGTCCTAAGTTCAATTAAAATGACAAATATGCATTCATGCATTACCAAGTTTTAATTCGAATTACAAAAGTTCTATCACTAAATAATGCTTGATGATCATAATATATTAAAATGCTTGACTGACTGATGTTAAGAGTTTGTGCGCGCGCGTGTGTGTGTGTGTGTATATATATATATATATATATATATACACACATATATGTATATATATACACACATATATGTATATATATACACACATATATGTATATATATACACACATATATGTATATATATACACACATATATGTATATATATACACACATATATGTATATATATACACACATATATGTATATATATACACACATATATGTATATATATACACACATATATGTATATATATACACACATATATGTATATATATACACACATATATGTATATATATACACACATATACACATATATATACACACACACATATACACACATATATACACACATATATATACACACACACATATACACATATATATATACACA
>NW_015650195.1:449-555 GCF_001515625.1 Sinocyclocheilus rhinocerous | reverse complement strand
CGTCAAACCAAAAAAACGAGCCCGAGGCGTTTTTTTAAAAATGACCCTTTTTTTACGCCTCGCGTTTTGCGTGTCGGTGTGCACACTCACATTGGCACCCTTTGTT
>NW_015650195.1:0-207 GCF_001515625.1 Sinocyclocheilus rhinocerous | reverse complement strand
TACCGCGTGCATAAACCTTGCACGCGGTATACAAATGAACATGGAACAATACATGTATTAATCTGTGTTAATGTTAGTTAATAAAAAGACAATCGTTCAGTGTTTGTTCATGTTTTTGTTGCTGTTACGTGACATAGCGCGGTGTCTGACTAGGGGCGAGATGTAGGCTGATGACGTCATCGTTTCAGAAAATATACGGATTCGCTG
>NW_015650194.1:0-231 GCF_001515625.1 Sinocyclocheilus rhinocerous | reverse complement strand
TGCTCCCCTCGCCTTAGAGGGTTGTATTTGAGCTTGCCTCTACCGTTTGGCTCAGTACTTCCGGGTATCTGTGAACAGATGCTTGGGAAGCTCTTAAATCTATGCTATGGTAAGTGCACACGCTAAGCTTTGTGCACTTTCTGAAATCCACATAGTGGTAAGTATGCACTTTGGTACTTTGCGCAATTTTCTGAAATCCTGTATGGTAAGGGTTACGCATTATTAACCTCG
>NW_015650193.1:0-685 GCF_001515625.1 Sinocyclocheilus rhinocerous | reverse complement strand
CCCAATACAGTAAAACTGCACATTTTAGAATGGCCTTTTATTGTGTCCAGCCTAAGGCACACCTGTGCAATAATCATGCTGTCTAATCAGCATCTTGATATGCCACACCTGTGAGGTGGATGGATTATCTCGGCAAAGGAGAAGTGCTCACTAACACAGATTTAGACAGATTTGTGAACAATATTTGAGAGAAATAGGCCTTTTGTGTACATAGAAAAAGTCTTAGATCTTTGAGTTCAGCTCATGAAAAATGGGGCAAAAACAAAAGTGTTACATTTATCATTTTGTTCAGTGCATATACACCTTGCTACGTGTACTGCATTAGGCTAACCGAGACTTGTCATTTGTATTTATATATTGTTGCTCTTTTGTTAGTTTTGACTGCTTTTATTGTCCTCATTTGTAAGTCGCTTTTGATAAAAGTGTCTGCTAAATGACTAAATGTAAATGTAAATATGAAAAATCAGATTCAGTTCCTGAACGTGAATTGAAGTAGCAAACATGGCTGCACTTTGAAATCGTTTAATTTCAGATTAGTCTAATTTAAGTTTTCAAATTGTGCCAAATAGCAACATATAATAGATAAATTAGATTCAAATTTGGGTTTCACTATTTTTTTTTTTTAAGCTTGTCAGTAAACATTATGTTTATTATGTTTATTATTTTGTAGTGACATGAAAAAAAA
>NW_015650192.1:0-504 GCF_001515625.1 Sinocyclocheilus rhinocerous | reverse complement strand
CTTGGTGAGCTCTTTGTAGCCATAACTCTCGCTTGAGTCATGAGTAAGTAGTACTCTTCCCTCGGTGTCCAATTGCTTTCGGCTCTGGTGCAGTAGGTTGTCGGCAGCCCTGGGTAGAATTGTGTTCCTCACAACGCCTGGCCAGTCCTCTTGGTCTGCCATTTGGGCAGTTAGACTGAGCATCTGCAACATTTTGGCAAACTTGTGTTGAGAGTAAGGGCTAGAGACTAATACAAGATCAAACAGAGTGTGGAGCTAGGTTTTACAGCTAGGTTTTGCCAGGTGTGGTTAGCTGAAGTATTAGGTTATTATCTTAGCTGTGAATGCTAAGATAGGTTTGGGTCAGCATATGTTTGCTGAAAAGGGCGTAAACAGAGTTCTGATTGATGACTTAAGACTGTTCTTATTGTCAAATTATCACTCAGAACTTATTGATGGTTCACAACAGGCTTAATCTCGGAGGAAGTGAAGTAGAGGAGGGAAAAGGAAGATGGAGAGCATTCC
>NW_015650191.1:0-515 GCF_001515625.1 Sinocyclocheilus rhinocerous | reverse complement strand
GTATTACAGCTTGCTTGGTTGAATTTTGGTTCACTTGGTTTTATTATTGCATTTCCATTTTTGGTGTTAATTGTTAATGCATACATTCTGTACATTATATTTATAATAATGTTGATATTAATAGGGCTTTGTCAGCATGTGGATTTCTGCAGCAGTCCTCATTGCATTGGTTGTAAATGGAGTCAAGTCTGAAGGTAAATGAACAAGAGCCAGAATTTCTCTGCTTTTACTGCAGATGATCAGTAGGTTTGCAGTTTCTGCTTTGTTTCTTTTACAAACCTCATCAAACCGTAGGTACAAAAGCCAAATTTGTTGTTTTTTTTCAGGATCTTCCAGCATTGGTCGAAGATGCACCAAGGGCTGGGAGAAACTTGGAACGCAATGCTTTAAGTATTTCAGCGACTTAAAGCCATGGGCTGAAGCAGAGGTAAGTTTGTGTTCTCTGTAAATTTTGCAGTATCTGCACTTTTAAAAAAAAATTTTTTTAATTTATTTTTAAGTACTGACCTTTTACG
>NW_015650190.1:0-532 GCF_001515625.1 Sinocyclocheilus rhinocerous | reverse complement strand
GGTAACAAATATTAATAAATATAACAAATGTGTTGAATCTTGTTGGTGTTAGTTAATGCATTGGGCTTATTAATGTAAACGATGGACCTTATTGTAAAGTATATCTGATAACAAAAGATCAGCTATTTAATAGCTGTCTAACCAATACAATGATATTGCCAAAGCTACACTTTTTTATTACATATAGTCTAGGCTAGAGTCTCCTGGTTTATTCCATATAGAACTGAAACTGTATTTGTAAAGGGAATTGGAAGGAAATAAGGCATGAGCTGCATATTAGCAATCTTTGACCTTTGGGTGGTGTGTGATCTTGTGTCTTGATCATAGACTGTCTAGCCAGCAGATGGGGACACCCATATTCCACGCGTGTCTGTGGTTCTGAACCCATATGCCACGCGGGTCTGCAGCTGGATACTATTGCTTTTTACACGCTGGGACAGGGTCGGATTTCAGGCCACGCCTCAAAACGTGTACGCGTAATATGATTGGACGACGAGACACGTTCTCAAATAACATGAGCGAAAAAGTTAAC
>NW_015650189.1:430-516 GCF_001515625.1 Sinocyclocheilus rhinocerous | reverse complement strand
TATGCTCAAACAGCAACATTACACACTAACTAACATTAAAAAAGTAAAATCGCAATGAACCACCCCTTTAAAACCAATATTTACTG
>NW_015650189.1:0-282 GCF_001515625.1 Sinocyclocheilus rhinocerous | reverse complement strand
ATCAGGAATATTACTTACAAAGCAGTCTTTTGTGGTAGAAGTGATGGTTCTACCATACTTGTAACAAGGAGTAGAATTTACAGTTTTAGCTATATGAAGTTTACAAAAGACTATAATGATCTGAGATATCATCGCTTGGCTGCATAATTTCAACACCATCGACATCAATTCCATGTGACCGTATTAAATCTAGAGTATGATTTCGACAATGAGTAAGTCCTGACACATGTTCAAAAAGACTATGAATGCTGATCCCAATGCATCTTTTTCATTATCAACATG
>NW_015650188.1:0-1661 GCF_001515625.1 Sinocyclocheilus rhinocerous | reverse complement strand
AGAGTTATTAGGGCACATAGTAGGATTGGGGAAATTTATATATACTGTATATATAATTTTATTTTTATTTTTATGTCGTCTCCAATCACCTGTACACGTTAACATTGCGCATACGCAGGGACTACCAACACATTGAAGAAATTAATTTTTTTTATGTGGTCTCCAATCACCTGTACACGTTCACATTGCGCATATGCAGGGACTCCCAACACATTGAAGAAATTAAAATAGCAGTAGCAGAACACATTAATGTTTTTGTCATATGCTGCAATTACCAAAATCCAGTAAATATATGAAGTTATTAATATAAATATGATGATTGTGAAACATTCTGAGGCATAATAAACAAATTATGAGGCAGCAACATCTTGTGGGCAAGCCAAAAAGCTGAAATCTTACTGTTATTTGACAGCTTGAAGAAAAAAAGATTCAGAACCCTATCTGTAAAAAAAAAAACCTTAACCATTTCAAATTGTATTCACTCTAAAACTGTATTCATTGTTCTTTGCACCAGACAATGGAAACATACCTTTAATCCAACAAACTAGATGCTCTTAAGTACTGTTTACTGAAGTTGCTATTGCATCCACCTGAAAGTTCACATAACACAGTGTAATTAAGTAAACTCAACAAATTTGTAAAAATCAGTTATGTTTACTCGCTTTTCTTAAGTAGATTCAGTGATTACTTTTTACAGTGTAGTTGAACTCACTGGTATGACCTGCTTTACTGTTAGGGAATTGTAAAAAACTAGAATACAAATGGCTTAAACTACTTAATTTAGTGAGTATACCATGATTGACAACATGTGGTTTGATACCTTGCAAAAGCCATTTTATAAAATGCATTTTTCATGAAAATTGTCAATGGTGTTATACTGTCACTGGTGTCACCTGACCTTCCTTATGGGTAAATAAAGATTTGTATATTCATAAAATCAAAAGGTAATCTAATAAGGTGGTCTAATTTTAAATGTTAGAAAAATAAATACATTTTAAGACATTGCCATACCAAAAGTGGACATTTCTGTAGAATGACACATTAACTATGCATAAAATTCGTCTTTTTTTACTTAAGTACCACATATGGGTGTCATGCCTTAAAATATTTATATATGACTGACTTTGTATTTAACGTGAATTTAATAATAATAGTAAAAAAATGTTTTAAGTTACTAATTATAACACTTTCATTGTGCAGAAACACAGCAAAGGACATTTACCTTACATTATCAAAGAACATTATAATTTCATTATCAAGACTTCTGTCTCAAAAACTCCCATTATAATTGCTGAAGCTGTTTGCACTGTGAAATGGATATCTTACATCGTACACACTTCTGCACTTTGTTGTTTCTGATGAGAGAATTCGCCAGGGAATTCAGTCAGCGAGCCTGAACTCATCTGAACGCCTCTGATTGGTCATTGCATTCATAAGCTCAACAGAATCATGTGTGATTGGTTATAATGTGCAGAGCTGTATAAACGCATCTGCGAATGTAGATTTGAATTTAGCAGCTGGTGATTTGACGCACTGAACGTTCTAATCATGAACGATACAACGTGATTGTATCAAATATAACAAATATTA
Source organism: Sinocyclocheilus rhinocerous (assembly GCF_001515625.1). NCBI lineage: Eukaryota > Metazoa > Chordata > Actinopteri > Cypriniformes > Cyprinidae > Sinocyclocheilus > Sinocyclocheilus rhinocerous. The sequence continues at coordinate 71 of NW_015650188.1, read as the reverse complement.
TTCAGCTATTTTTTGACGGCTCTGAGATGATCATGTCTGCTGAATTCTGTTATTAGTAACAAAGTTCAGTG
>NW_015650187.1:749-1632 GCF_001515625.1 Sinocyclocheilus rhinocerous | reverse complement strand
GTGGTGGTTGTTTTGGTCCTGTCATTTTCATCCACACGTGGTGGATCAATCCGCACTAACTCGCGGTGCTGCTCACTCGATTAGCCCGCACCTGGTACTCGTTCCCACTTCCTATATATTCCTGTCTTTGTCTTCTTTCGGCGTGGGTATGTCTTATGTGTTTTTGTGCCGTATGGGCGCGTTTTGAGTTTTCACTCTCCTCTATACTCTCTGCACTATTTCCAGAATCCTCAGGCGAGGAATTAATATTTCGGTTGTGGACAGTGAGGCCGGATTGGGAGTACGACACTGGACGTTTCCAGTATTCCTCTCAGCCCTCTGTCTTGGTGAATGTGTGCGCGCCACACCACTGCATTCCCCTGACTTTTGTGTTTCACGCCTTTGCTGGCTCGGTGTTCAGAATAAAGTCTCTTTTGGTTTGAACTGCATTTGAGTCCTCCGTTCCTTCTCTGACACAGGTAGTCCAAAATGCAGCAGCTAGAGTCCTTACCAGGTCAAGAAAATATGATCATATTACCCAATTTTACAGTCTCTGCACTGGCTACCTATTAAGTTCCGTATCAGTTACAAAATATTATTACTTGCCTATAAGGCCCTTAATGGGTTAGCTCCTGCGTACCTAACTAGTCTTCTACCAAGCTACAATCCATCACGCTCCCTAAGGTCGAAAAACTCTAGTTTATGGTATAGGTAGTACCTAGGATAGCAAAGTCCACTAAAGGAGGTAGAGCTTTTTCGCATTTGGCTCCCAAACTCTGGAATAGCCTTCCTGATAACGTTCGGGGTTCAGACACACTCTTTCTGTTTAAATCTAGATTAAAGACACATCTCTGTAGCATTTGGACCAATCAGACACACAACTATTTGTTATATTTAACCAGTT
>NW_015650187.1:0-135 GCF_001515625.1 Sinocyclocheilus rhinocerous | reverse complement strand
TGCTTTTTTCCTTTTCTGCTTCCGGAAGACCTGGCGCACCTCGTCTTCACTGATTTGAAGATATGAAGAAGCATTAAAGCATCCACATACCAACTGGCCATTTCACCCTTTTTTCATCTCTGAATGTCTTCACGA
>NW_015650185.1:0-915 GCF_001515625.1 Sinocyclocheilus rhinocerous | reverse complement strand
GGGTAGCATATTCCAGCTGGAAGTATGCTAACAGGCTGCCTGCTCATAGGAGATCTTACAAAGCACATATCAACCAGCGTAGCGGTGATGCATATGAATCTCTGAAGTACCCAGCCCGCAGGGTGGATATGTTTCAACATCAGAGATGGCAAGGGTGGCTTGCCAAGGGAAAGACACATGCTCCCGAGAGGGACTTACTGTGGAAATACACACGTGGGATTGACCAGGAGGGGAATCACAACACATGGAGGCACCTAGTCTAACACAGGGGCTGACCGACAGGGCATGCACGCAAGTGCTCGACACCAATAGTGCTGGAGGAACCCAGGGTTCTGAACTGTGGAACTCACCTGAGGAGAATAGCGCACGCATCCTGAGGTTCTGAAGCACTGAGTTCCGTTCTATGTAAGTGCAGAGAGCACATACTGGACAGAGCAGCGCCAGGGCTGGGTCTGCCTCCTCCGGGGGCAGCGCTTGCAAGTTCACCACCTGATCTCTAAAAGGAGTGGTGGGAACTTTGGGCACGTATCCAGGCCAGGGTCTCAAGATAACGTGAGAGTTGGCCGGCCCGAATTCCAGGCACGCTTCGTCAACTGAAAATGCCTGCAAGTCCCTGACCCTCTTAACCGAAGCCAAAGCCGTCAGGAGCGCAGTTTTCAATGATAAGAATTTTAGCTCCACTGAAAGCAAGGGTTCGAGAGGAGCTCTCTGCAGTGCGGATAAAACAACTGCGAGATCCCAAAAGGGAACTTGTTGAGGGCGAAGCGGATTGAGCCTCATGGCCCCTCTCAGGAACCTGATGATCAGGTCATGTTTCCCAAGCAACTTACCGTCAACAGGATCATGGTGAGCCGCAATGGCAGCCACATTGACCTTCAGGGTGGAAGGAGACAGCCTTCGTTCCAACCCTTGCTG
>NW_015650184.1:0-535 GCF_001515625.1 Sinocyclocheilus rhinocerous | reverse complement strand
ATTTATAATTTATCCAAGATACATTATAAATGAAATTACAAAGTTTTGTGGAGCATATCTATTTAACATGTTATTATATATAAGACTGGAATGATGTTGGAAATTGAGCTTTGATCACATATAATATATATAAATATATTCAAATAGCAAACATTAATTTATTGTAACAATATTTCACAACATTACTCTTTTTGCTGTATTTTGAATCAAATAAATGCCTTTGTGAGCAGAAGAGACTTCATTTAAAAACATTAAAAATCGTACCGATCCCAAACGTTTGAAAGGCACTCTCTCGTGAACGCGCGTACGACAGTTAGAGGAAGTGACAGAAACGTGTATATAAGTGAACGCGCGGACGACAGTTAGAGGAAGTGACAGAAACGTGTTTATAAGTTTTTAAATATGGATGTTTTTATTACAACAATGCATGGATTCGCTACAGAAGGCCTTCGTTCACCCCCCGGAGCCTTGTGAGGCACGTTTTACTATAGATGTATGCGTTTAATTTTATTTGTTTTGGACTGATGACCTGCAA
>NW_015650183.1:0-551 GCF_001515625.1 Sinocyclocheilus rhinocerous | reverse complement strand
ACAGTTATGTAGTATACAACAGAAATAAAAATTCAAGACATAAAAAATGTAACATCACAAAAAAATAGCATAGTTGATCTTCAGCCCAGACACTTTGCGCATCTTAGAGGGCCACCCTTGGGCAGAGGTTAGGCTAGCACTTACACCCAGGGTATGGTTCATCTTTATACTTCTTCGTCCTCAGTTGAGGAACTAGAATCTCCATCATTTGTCAATGTTTGTGACTTCCAGTTGGGTGCATAAGCCCAGTCCTGTTAATGTACATTTTGGTTGCTCTTCAAAATCAATTTCTTATTATCTTGACATGTTAGAATTTCCATTTGCCTAGCTGTGGCTTGGACAACTAGTGACTTCAGTACGGGAAGCACACAGCAAAAAAGTAATCCTCCTATTAATACTGCAACTCCTAAAAACATTCCTAATTTAGCTAACCATGCTCCCCATGCTCCTAACTTTAGATCAAACCAATCCCCCATTTTATTATTTGTCCCAGCGTTAGTTTTAAATTCAATCCTTAGGTTTTTCAATTTGGTCATTACTTCAGTGAATGC
>NW_015650182.1:409-755 GCF_001515625.1 Sinocyclocheilus rhinocerous | reverse complement strand
CATAGCATACTAAGCTCACGTTTTATTTATTTATTTGATGTTCTTCAAGCATATTTATTGAAGAATATGTCAGTATATAGAGGGCAGTGTGGCTGATGGTCAGTAGGGCCGTGATGGTGGCAGATTTTTAATCGGTAATAGTAAAACTACCATCGGTGGCGCAGTGTTATAATTAATTATAAAGCCTATATATAATTTCTATATAAAAATGATACATAAATAAATATATACATAAATTATATAATTATATATATTTAAAAATTATATATAATTATAAATATTCATTATATATTACAGTGTTTCCCCTGCCATTATATTAGGGGGGCGCCCCCCCAACGGCCCCCCC
>NW_015650182.1:0-203 GCF_001515625.1 Sinocyclocheilus rhinocerous | reverse complement strand
TTACACGACGGCATGTCATTTCGGTCTCTACGTTATGGTCGCGCTCTCTGTATCACGCACAGCGGAGTTCCGCCCCGATGTGCGCACACACACACACACACGTGCGCGCACTCCCACTAGTATTTGTAAATATTAATTTTAATTTAAATATTTAATTTCTATTTAAATATGAATTATGCGTGTCTCTGTGTTAATGAATGGCG
>NW_015650181.1:1271-1355 GCF_001515625.1 Sinocyclocheilus rhinocerous | reverse complement strand
AATAAAACTGTTAACGTTACGGCAGTGGGGAATATGAACGCGCATGAGTTGTTTTATTTAGTCTGTGTTATTTTAATGTTTCGG
>NW_015650181.1:0-1247 GCF_001515625.1 Sinocyclocheilus rhinocerous | reverse complement strand
TTTAAAGGGGTCATATGATGCTATTTCAATTTTTCCTTTCTCTTTGGAGTGTTACAAGCTCTTGGTGCATAAAGAAGTTCTGTAAATTTGCAAAGACTAAAGTCTCAAATCCAAAGAGATATTCTTTATAAAAGTTAAGAGTCAGCCACGCCTACCTAAAACGGCTCGTTCTAACACGCCCCCACATGTCTACGTCACTGTGTGGGAAGATTTGCATAATGCCGCCCAAATGTTCACGCAAAGAAAGAAGGCGTAACTTTTATTCTCGCTGTAGTATTGTTGTTGCTGCCGCCATGTCGTGAAGACGCTGTGTGAAACTACTTTGTTTGGCCTTCCAAACGTGGACACGACTAGAAATCAGTGGTTAAGTTGTATTTACAACACTGTTCCAGAGCAGTTCAACCCAAATATTCAGATGTGTGCAGCGCATTTTATGGAGGACTGTTTCCTGATCCTGGGAGAGTAGACTACAATGCCTGCTGTTCTGACTCACAGACTGTAAGTACGGTTTTTTATATTTAAAGAATTTGCCGCTGATGATTCAAACGCGAGTTTTGAGCAGTGTAGAGTAGCGTTTGTTGTTTGTCATTTCTCCGATCACAAATGCAGACATGGTTTTATGTTTACACAGCGCGATATGCAACGCAACGTGTAAAAAGACCATATAAGTTATTATAATCCATAATTATGTCCCCGCTGGATGCAACAAATGCCTCGTTTATGATGGGTTTTAATGTTTTTGTCTCGTCGCTCCGGCCGGGACAAGGCATCACAATATGGCAAGGGGCGTAACATTTCCGTCTCACGCTTGAGGTATTCGGCCAATCACAACGCATTGGATAGCTGGCCAATCAGAGCACACCTCGCTTTTTCAGACTGATGAGCTTTGTAAAAATCGACGCGTTTCAGAAAGGCGGGGCATAGAGGAGAAACAATAATGTACAGTATGTGGAAAATAATGTGTTTTTTGAACCTTAAACCGCTTAAACACATTTCATTACACCAAATACACAAAATAATGTTCTTTTTAGCAGCATCATATGACCCCTTTAATGCAATAAATATCATGAACTAACAATTTACAGTATTTAACAATCATTTGATTTATAATCATATATTCATGTTTAATACATGTTTATTCATGATACTTTAATTAATGTTAACTTGTAAATCCTAAAATGCATTAGGATAGGTGCAGGGATTCCAAAAGTTTTTTTCAACAGAACCCCTTTGACCAAAACGTTTTA
>NW_015650180.1:420-526 GCF_001515625.1 Sinocyclocheilus rhinocerous | reverse complement strand
GAAACTGAACAGTATTTATATAGTTTTTTACCTCTGATTCACGCAGTGTCCGACCGATCGTTTTGTGTCTTTACACATCAATGTATCATCACGAGCCGCAGGGTTT
>NW_015650180.1:0-251 GCF_001515625.1 Sinocyclocheilus rhinocerous | reverse complement strand
ATGGCGCTTTTCCACTGCATGGTACGGCACGGTCCTCGGTACGGTTCACTTTTGGGGGTTTTTCCACTGGGGTACAGTACCTGGTACTTTTTTTAGTACCACCTCGGTTGAGGTTCCAAGCGTACCGTACCGTTACCAAAATGTGACGTGTAAACTCTGCTGATCACGGATTGGCCGGAGAGAACTGTCACTACCGTCACACACTTCAGCGTCACTGAACTTGCGACACAAACACAACAGAACCGCTAGAT
>NW_015650179.1:0-1337 GCF_001515625.1 Sinocyclocheilus rhinocerous | reverse complement strand
TTGTTGGCATCACGAGAGAGAGCGGGAGGTTGCCGCTTGGTTTTACTTGACTGATATTCCACAGTCTGTTCGGAAACCTTTTTTCAGTGAGTGCCTATGGCTAACTAAACAATATTTTAAACTTTTTTTTCCTCAATAATCAAAGCTAGTGTGTCGATTTAATTATTTTAGAATATTACATAATTCATCATTGCCCGTTTGTCATGCATAATACACCAACCAATCATCATTGCCCGTTTATCATGCATAATAGGCTACACCAACCAATCATGATCTGGCACAAGAAGTTCACATTTCATTGGACAATAATGTGAAGTGGAGCGTCATTTTCAGTTCTTGTTCATAAATCAGTTGAAAATTACATAGACAGACGAGCTTACATTTGTGGAGCGATCTGGATATGCGGTTTGTCTCATTTTATAAATCAAATTACATCGCTGAGAAAATGGATGCTAAATGACTACAAAAGCACTGCACAAAACCGTGCAGCGCAAAAAGTCGCAATAATGGTAATCAGTATTCAAATCCCTTACATGTATGTATGATACACCGTTATTTCATGAATCTATCATAAATAATGAAGCCCAAGTGCCACCTACAGGCCTATTATGTGAAATGTAGGCTGGCGAAATGGTGACGTGAAATGACTTTATTATATTAAAATATTTCATAATTATGCAGCATTAGGAAAGTGTTTTATGCTCATCAAGCCTGCATTTATTTTATCAAAAATACATTCAAAACTGTATTTAAAAATAATAATTAAATTGTACTCAATTTAAAATAATGTTTTTCTATTTTAATATACTTTAAAATATCATTTATTTCTGTGATGCAAAGCTGAATTTTCAGCATCATTTCTCAAGTCTTCAGTGTCACATGATCCTTAATAAATCATTCTAATATGCTGATTTATTATCAATTTTGGAAAGAGTTGTGCTGCTTAATTTTTTTTGTAACCTGTGATACTTTTTTGGGGTTCATTGATAAATGAAAAGTTAAAAAGAACAGCATTTATTCAAAATAGACATGTTTTCTAACAATATTGAAAAGTTAAAAAGAACAGCATTTATTCAAAATAGAGATGTTTTCTAACAATATCAATCTTTACTATCACTGTTTCTATCAATTTAACAAATCCTTGCTGAATAAAAACTAATTTCTTTAAAAAATATATATATATATACTGACCTCAAGCTTATGAACAGTAGTGTATATTGTTACAAAAGTTATATTTTAAATAAATGCTGTTCTTTTTTAACTTTTTATTTATCAAAGAATCACAGGTGAAAAAGTATCACAGGTTTCCAACATTGATAATAAATCTGCATTGCATA
>NW_015650178.1:739-1138 GCF_001515625.1 Sinocyclocheilus rhinocerous | reverse complement strand
ACCGCTGGAGCCTCTACCTTCCCTGGGCCGAGTACGCACAAAACTTCCTTCGACAGCAAACCACCGGCCTCACCCCATTTCAGTGCGTACTCTGTTACCAACCTCCCTTATTCCCGTGGACGGGAGAACCCTCAGACGTTCCAGCGGTAATATTTTCATCAGTGAAGTTCTTTTCCATTCTGATGTTTAGATGATGACATTAAGGAGTTAGATGATGTTCAGAACTTTATTTGTATGATATATCATCCACAAAGATACCTTATATTTAAACCCAGCTGCAAAGTATTTGTTTCTGATCTACATTTATTATTGTCTTCACTTAAAAAAAAAGTTTACTCCAATAAAGAAGCACTGAAGACATCTCATGAAAAAAAAAAAAAAAAAAACCTGGGGCCCGTT
>NW_015650178.1:0-123 GCF_001515625.1 Sinocyclocheilus rhinocerous | reverse complement strand
ACTGTAAATGATACAATATTGCCAAAGCTTAGTATACATGTACAAAAAGATTTTTTTTTTAAATTATATAATAACAATAATAATAATAATTAAATGAACATCACAGTAATAGAATGGAATATT
>NW_015650177.1:0-976 GCF_001515625.1 Sinocyclocheilus rhinocerous | reverse complement strand
TAGTTTTCTGTTTCAGGTATTAGAAAGTTATGTCCATCAATTTACGCTGTAATGACGCCTGCAAACTCAAATCGTTCCGTTTTAAACTAAAAGACGGAAAACAGACAGAGTTAAGCATTTAAACTAAAAGACGGAAAACAGACAGATAACGTTAAGCAGATGTATATGTGTGAGAAAAAATCACATATATAAATCACATGTATAAAAAATGAATGACACATTCATTATACATTTAACGAAAAGCTCTTCTTTACAGTTAATTATTTCTCTTGTGAACAAACGAAGTGTAAACGCTGAAAGACTTGCCTGAGGTAAATATGTTAATGTTACCTGACATATTGTTTACAAGCTGTTTTACTGACGTAATTCGCGGTTTAAACATTAATTGAACGATTATGACACATACAACGTTCTTTCGTGGTGTTATAACGTAGTAGTAACGTAGTTGAAGGGATGATTGGGGTAAACGCTCGCGCGTTTAGCTCTGCTCGCAGTTTTGTTATTTGTCCTTGCAGCGTGCTGATGTGTGTACACAATCATATTTTTTGTGCTCGAGTTTGGAATTTGCCATTTCTTTAGGTTTACATTTTACGTGCGAGCTTATTAAGGCAGTATTTGGGTAATGCCTGCTGTCCTGTACACCACTGCCTAATTGAAATTCATGAGGAAAACACCATGTGAATTCCACCTCTCAAACATTTTGTTTTCCTTGAGAAACAACTCAGCTGGGATCTGTGGGAACACATTTAAGCCCAATTTATACTTCTGCGTCGAACCTACGCCATAGCCTGATGTGCACCTCTCCAAAAATCTAATAGCGCGTCAATTCTACGCAGACCGCAAGCGCTGTGATTGGTCTGCAAGAACCCCTCCCTCCATATGTACTTGAGTTTTGTGTGTTTATGTGCAGTGCACTTTAATATATTTTAATGTTACACTAGGGTGACCATACGTGCCATTTTCCCAGGACGCGTCC
>NW_015650176.1:1211-1298 GCF_001515625.1 Sinocyclocheilus rhinocerous | reverse complement strand
ACCCTCCATCGCCTCTGGACTCCTCTCCTCTGGCTGCGCCTCATCACTATGTCCCACCGGCTCCGTTGGGCTCCTTCCTCCCGCCAG
>NW_015650176.1:0-1099 GCF_001515625.1 Sinocyclocheilus rhinocerous | reverse complement strand
GCCACCGTTGGTCGGCCCCCTGGAGTCGGCGGCCATTCCTCCTCCATGGCTCCTCTCTCCGTCGGCTCCACCGTGGGTCGACATCATGGCTGTGGCCTGGGTCCAGCTGGACTCCTGCTCCAAGCCCCCCCTGTTTCCTCCCTGGCTCCTCCCTCCATCGTCTCCTCCCTGGTCTCCACCTGTCGTCCACCTCCCGGATATCCGTCCACCTCTGGAACCTCCTCCCAAGTTCCCACCCACGCCTCCCTCTGTTGTTGCTACGGTGCGAGGACGCACCTTTCCAGGAGGGGGCGTAATGTCAGGATTATGGACCCGTCTGTGTGTTTTTGCTCCCTGTGACCCAGTTTCTTCCTCATGTTGATTGTTAATTTGATCCCAGAAGTGTGACACATGTTCATTTTAGATTCAAATTACTTACAGTATAAATTATTTTTAATTGGCGCTGAACTCTGCAGGACTGCGGCTCTCTAGGACTGAACTTGCCTACCCCTGCCCTATACCTACACAGAGGTACTGATTAGGTACACTATAATTACAAAAAAGTTACGCTGTAACTTCAGTTTACTTACGCAGTTCTTTGCAGGTTGCATATCTGGTTGTTACCCCCTTATTTCCGAAACGTAACACATTGTTCCCTTATACCTACACATACGTTCTTTATAGGTACACTATAATTACAGAAACATACACTGTAAATTCAGTGTACTTACGTAGGTATTTGTGGGTTTTAATATGTGCTACAAACATGTATTTCTTATTGAATACTTTTTAAATGTTTTAGCTTTCAAATTCAGATGTAATAATATATAAAAAAATATATACATTTCTAAACTAAGCAAATACAATGCAGCACAATGGTAAAGGGAAACGTTGCCATATTAACAGGTCAAGTCAAGTCAAGTCACCTTTATTTATATAGCGCTTTTAACAATACAGATTGTGTCAAAGCAACTGAACAGCATTAATTAGGAAAATAGTGTGTCAATAATGCAAAATGACAATAGTAAATACTATTTTTCCAGTTAAAGACAGTTCATCATTGAATTCAGTGATATTTTCATTCAGCTCAGTTCATAGTATCTGTGCAATCAAGGCGACG
>NW_015650175.1:0-996 GCF_001515625.1 Sinocyclocheilus rhinocerous | reverse complement strand
AACTTTTCCAGGCCCCAAAACACCCTTGGACCCCAGAGGGTTAAATAACTTCATATGCATTTTTCACAATATATCATCATGTATCTGTAAAATCTAAAAATGTGAATTCTGGTATCTTAAGATTTTTTTCTATAGAAGAAATAGAAGATACTATTTCTCTTTTCTGCATTTCACCTCTGCTGTAGTTTGTTTAGTTTATTTCTAATAAACCTGACATTGTATACTACATATTGTTGGCTATGTGACCAATTGTTCCTATATTCTTCCATGCTGATGGCCGTGCTGCAGAGCTGGAGCGGATCTCCTGTTGAAGAACATCTCCAAGGCGCTATGAACCATCTGACTAGTAAGTAATAACATTCAAAAGTTTATCTAATATTTAAAAAATTAATCAATTAATTAAGGTTATCATCTGCCAAGCTGGATGGACGCTGAAGGTGAATTTTTTTTTATTCGTCAATTTGTCGATCTAACATTAAATGTAACTATAGACTTATAATGTTTTGTACTGTAAAGTTATTAAGTTCCCAATGTTTAATTTTATAATTTCCTGTTAGTTAATTAGCACATGAAGCGGCCTGGGTTACAGTCTGAAGTAAAATTATACAGATCTATTTAATTGTTTAAATATTATTTTCTAAACTTTAAACGCAGTAAAGTGTTTGTTCAAGTAGACTTTGTTGCTTGTGGAAACCTCACGTGAGTCTGAAAGGTACTTAAAACGTAAGTTTTATTTGCACTCTTGAAGACTGTTCTCCAAAAATTAAATTTCAGTCTGGCAGAATTTCCTGCACACTTCACCTCCCAAATGAGCTGTAGAGGCCAAAATGAGCATTGTGAATGTAAGACCCTCACGTTACATTTATACTAACATTGTTAATGTTTGAATTGTATTTCAGGGCAGTTCGTGAAGACGGATAATCAAGAGATGTTGTGACAACCTGTACAGAAGTTCCAGATCCACCCTACACACAAGACCTCTCTCTCATATGGATT
>NW_015650174.1:0-1264 GCF_001515625.1 Sinocyclocheilus rhinocerous | reverse complement strand
CGCCTATTTATACTATAGTCGCACCGGTAGTGACATCATGGCTGTGCCGGCCAACGTGTTGTTGGTGTTTTTGAATCTATGCTTCAGACACAGGTCACGACGAGGCGTTCCCCATAGCGAAGTCCCTCCACTTATTCCTGACTTCTTCTGGGCTTCGTTCGTACCCATAGCCAGCAACATTTATTTTTTGAGTGATTTCTGCCCAGATTTTCTTTTTGTCAGCATTTGTAATGCTATTTTTCAGCTTTGAAAATAGCTGGATTTTATTATTTTCGATAACACTTTACTTGAAGGGGTGTGCATAAGACTGACATGACACCTTCATAATCATGACATGACACATGTCATGAATATGAAGGAGGTTGTATGCATGTTTATGACAACTGTCATTAAGTGTCATTCGCTCAGTTATGTCATTTTTTCATGCAAAGATGACATTGTTTCAGTTGCCTTTGTTATGACAACTTGACATAAACCAATACATCATAACCTGTCAGTGTCTTTGTCATGACAACTTGACATTACAAGACAACATAACCTGTCATAAATCTGTCATAAACATGACACAGCAGATTAATTATCCCTGTCATAAATCTGTCATAAACGTGACACAGCAGATTAATTATCAAACTTAAGAAATTACTTAGCTTTATGGGTTAACATTACATTAAACTGTCATATGGTTGGTTTTGACATTGGCTGTCATGAGGCCATTATAATTGTGTCATGAATATTTTTCTGACCACTTTTATTCAGTGGTACAAATTGAATTTGTCATTAAAATGTAATTAGGTGTTAATACTCTGTATTTTATAACGTCATGAATATTTTTTTTTCAGTTTCCTCTAACAGAAGATCAGATAATAGACAATTTCAAATGTCAAAATGAACAAGTGTTAGAGAAATAAAATCAATCGTCCAATATTAATAATAATAATAATTAAAATTGATAAAACTATATTTTATTGCATTTGAAGAGCGATTCACCCAAAATGAAATGAAAACAGTACAATGGTGGTTTAAGCCATGCTAGCGTTTGGTCCATATCACTGCAAAACTACGGCCAAAGGCCTAGGCTACATACCCAACTTACCTGTTAGGGCCAGACTCCTGGGCCCGGGGTAGAGCTCAAGGCTTGGAATCATAATGGATTCCTTTAAGGGGATACGACCAAGAACCTAGTATCACACTAAGTCTTGGCGTGTCACACAGGGGCTACTGCTCTTGCATAAGCTCTGAAAGGAACTGTCTCAACAGACCTCTA
>NW_015650173.1:0-595 GCF_001515625.1 Sinocyclocheilus rhinocerous | reverse complement strand
GCAATGAAAATGCATAAACAAGGAAAATAAGAAATAAAAAAAATAATCAAACATCATAAAAAAATAAATGAATAATCAAATTGTATAAATAGTAAATGATAAAAAAATAAATGAATAATCAAATTGTATAAATGGTAAATGATAAAAAAAATAATCAAACAATAAATTACATAAATGGCTAATGATTCTAAATGATTATACGAATAACTGATTATAAATTAATAAAAAATTAAAATAAAAAGATAATTCAAATGTATGGTTGCTCGTGATGCATCATGATATCATATCATGAAACTGCAGCGAAAGCTAAAAATAAATAATCAAAGCAGATTTTTCTGCAAGTGAACATTTAAACGATAAATTAATTTCACATCTTCCAATGTAAAAGTACACAACCTTTTATCCAAAGCGACTTACAATTAGGGGTGTGCGATATTGACAAAAAATTATATCTCTATATTTTCTGGGATTTTATCAATAACGATAATTAGACAATATTTTGCTGAGTGTGTTATTGTGCTGGTATCTTAAGAACTGCCGAAGACAGCTCACTCCTAATGTTTTTAATATTCTTCATATTCTGTGTGGTGGTCAG
>NW_015650172.1:0-806 GCF_001515625.1 Sinocyclocheilus rhinocerous | reverse complement strand
ATTTGTGTGCACATACAATATCAACAAAGCGTTGCGCTTTTATAAAATAAAGGATACATAGGCTACAGGATATGCTTTCTGCAATTTCGGCCAGGAGCGCTTCACAATGATGAACCGAGACTCAGCGAATACTTGCCTCAAAAACTTGCTAAATATATATATATATAAAGCTTTAAATTACTACTTTAAAACTAAATAATTCGAATCAAAAACAAAAACTATTTTTACGGATTTTATACAATTCATAAAGATGCATTTCTCAGGATCAGGATCGTCGTCTTCATCTTTGCGACACGGACTCAGAAAACACTAATTTATTAATAAATAATTCAAATATCTCATTATTTCCCCCCGACACATTCAAGGTAATTAGGCTACTTTTGCTGGGGCTTTGCGGCACGCTTTAGCCTATTGCGTGCGTTTTTTGCTGTCATGTGCAAGGATATGTTTGCAGATTCTGTACTGCACATGACCAATTGACTCACTGTTTGCCGTGGTAATCAAATCAAGACTCTTCCAAAATACAGCTTTTCCGAAGCATTGGGAACTTTTAGTAACTCCCCACGCTCCAACTTCTCCCTGATGCTGTGCATGGTCAACTGTCACCTAGGCTGCGTTTACACTGGCACAAAAAATCCAAACTTTCGCTCACATCTGACACAGATCGGAATTTGTTGCACATGTGTAAACACAAAAACCCGCACGAGATCCGATTTTTTTGCATCCGATCTGAGCCACTTCCAGATGTGGATTTTAATCATATACACATCTGATATCTGGACATTCGACCTACGTCTAAACACACA
>NW_015650171.1:0-2170 GCF_001515625.1 Sinocyclocheilus rhinocerous | reverse complement strand
ACTTTTGTGTTTATTTCATTGCACTTTATTTGTGTCTGTAGATTTTGATTCAAATCCATATCTTTTGTTTGTTGTTTGTTTCATATCTTTTAGTGTGTTTCTCCACTTCAGCAGCAGTTATACACACCAAAACTTACAGTTTTATTCCTCTCTATATTCTGAAGGATTTTACTGAGGGGTTTGTTCATATATGATTTACACGGATTTATACGACATTTTATTAATAAAAACATGGTAAAAATGCATATATTTTAAAGGCTGTAAGTTTGTTTCTCCACTTTAGCAGCAGTTATACACACCAGAACTTACAGTTTTATTCCTCTCTATATTCTGAAGGATTTTACTGAGGGGTTTGTTCATATATGATTTACACTGATTTATACAACATTTTATTCATAAAAACATGGTAAAAATGCATATATTTAAAAGGCTGTAAGTTTGTTTCTCCACTTCAGCAGCAGTTATACACACCAGAACTTACAGTTTTATTCCTTTCTATATTCTGAAGGATTTTACTGAGGGATTTGTTCATATATCATTCACACTGATTAATACAACATTTTATTCCTTAAAACATGGCAAAAATGTATATTTTTCTGTCTGTTGACAGTATTTTATGATTTATGGAGCAATAAATAGAGAAATCTAAAATCCCCTCTGTAAAAACCTTTATCTCTAATATGTCAACAAAATCAAACAAGAATTTTGAACCTGGCTTTATCCAATGTTCAGATTTATTTCCTGGAAATTAATGTTTATTTCATTAGATAATGTCACATTTGGAGAACATTTTAGAAAATGTAAACCATGCAAACTGGAAAAGTATGGTGATATCTGTTAGTTTAATATTTTATTGCATTCACCCGTGGTGTCTTGCCTTAGTAAAATAAAATATGATGAAGTAAGAACTGCCAAAGTCACAACTTTGAGAATTTTTTTGACTTTCTACTAAAGGTCCAAATGGATTTTTAAAAAAATAAAAACAACTCATGACTAACCCAAAACTGTACAAATGCACTTTTGTGATAAAAGCAGGCTGGTGGAAGACTCGTCCTGTGAATATCATCCTACACTGCTTGTCCATTTTCAAGTTAATGATTGATAAAGCTGTATTATTTATCAGAAGTTTCATTCACAGCCACAGTCGATCATCTCAGGACAGCAGTCCGTCCCTGAGGGAAGAGTCTAATGGAAGTTTTTCACCACGTCTTGACCATCGAGAAGACATAAAACAGAGCTGTTCATGTAGCATACTGTCCCAAACAAACACATCTCAGCTATCAAAGGACTTTCATCAGATTTATGACTTCATTTTATTTGGCCTTCGGTGATTTCTCGCTCACACAGAATGCTCCTCCACCCCATGAGGCTCTACAGAAAGACATCCAGGTGAAAATGGTAGTTTGAAGAAGAAATAATAAAACATCTTTCAACACATCTGTCACCTCAACTCTGCCATGAGCGATTGAGTCACAGAAGAGAAACTCTGAGGACAAATCTGAGTGTCTTTAAAGAAATTTGCATCTGATCACTAGTGTGTTCACTACTCACTGCTGTGTGTGTGCACTTGGGTGGGTTAAATACAGACACCATACTTAGCTACACGCTACTTAAGTTGTATCTGATAAAAGTGTGTATGAGTGACCTATGCATTCCTTATTAAGCACAACTAATAAACAGTTCAGTGAACCTCAGCAAATGAGGATGAGTTCTGCTCTGTCCATAGCCTTGCGAACAGCAGCGCACTGAAGCTTTACTAACAATCTGCAAAGGAAATCACAGCAGCGTTTATTCTTCTACATGAGCAATGATGCCTCTGTGCAGATTATGAGGATTTAAGGAACAAGGCGGCCTGGCTGAGATCTAAATCTGTCAGTACATTTGCAGCAGGTCACAGCGCACTGCCTCAGTCTCATTCATCTCTGTGCGGCGACGGCAGCAGGTTATCGATGGATCCTAAACCAGTCAGAACCTTAATGAAAGCGTCTTTCCAGACGATGTACATATTTTCCTGTTTACAAAACCTGTTGAGTCACAAATATTAAAAACCCATGTAAGACCAAAAGAATGCTCCAAATGTCCCAAGATAAACACTGCTGTCTGAACAAAGAAATTCATACTGAACATTATTGCTGAGATGGTAAGGGTTTGTCATTTCTCTCTCTCTCTC
>NW_015650170.1:419-531 GCF_001515625.1 Sinocyclocheilus rhinocerous | reverse complement strand
GGGAAGATCCTTCATGACCCTGACTTCCACCGGCCAGGTGCCGGGGCCGGCCGAAATGGTCACCCTGCCAGAGGGAACTTGTCGTGTATCCCCGTGGACACAGGATATGGGG
>NW_015650170.1:0-108 GCF_001515625.1 Sinocyclocheilus rhinocerous | reverse complement strand
CCCTCCGGGGAAATGGCGGCGCTCGCTCCCCAGCATCCCGGTGTTCGGCCGCATCCGCCAGCACGACAGCCTCCACCAGCTCAGAGGTGGTGGTTGGGTTCCTCATCC
>NW_015650169.1:0-530 GCF_001515625.1 Sinocyclocheilus rhinocerous | reverse complement strand
CTGGATTCTATGAACCAGTCTGTGTTTTCTGCATCGCGGAAATTAAAGGGCTGTATGACTCAGAGTAGTCAGTGCAATTTAGGAAAGAAATCAATTAAATCTGTATGTGGATGTGTGTAAATATTCAAATGTAATACCCTTTGTAATCGTTAGCATTTTCATAAGTAACTGTAATTTAATTACACATTTTTTCTTAGTAACTGTAACTGATTATGAAATTATATAAGCAGGCTACTTTTAAAAATGATCACAAATTAATAATAAATCAAAACAATTGTTGAGAATTTAACTCATAAGTAAATATAGCTTCAAAACATACAAGCAAATAGAAAGTAGGGTACAATGGGGCTAAAGGCACACCTTAAAGGGTTACTCCACCCCAAAATGAACATTTTGTCATTAATCATTTACCCCCATGTCGTTCCAAACCCGTAAAAGCTTAGTTTGTCTTCGGAGCACAATTTAAGCTATTTTGGATGAAAATTGGGAGGCTTGTTACTGTCCCATAGACTGCCAAGTAAATTACACTG
>NW_015650168.1:375-555 GCF_001515625.1 Sinocyclocheilus rhinocerous | reverse complement strand
GCGGTTCCTGAAACCACGCCTTCTTTCTTTGCGTGCACATTTGGGAAACATCACGCAACATTACGCAAATGTTTCCACATCGTGATGTAGAGATGTGGGGGCGTGTTTGAATGAGGCATTTTAGCCTGGTCTGGATCAGCCTTCTCTTTTAGATAGAATAAATCCTTTTGTGGGAGACTT
>NW_015650168.1:0-284 GCF_001515625.1 Sinocyclocheilus rhinocerous | reverse complement strand
TCTGTGTTGTACCAAATACCTTCCACTTCTTAATAATAATCTTCACTGTGCTTCTAGCCATTGATAAAGCCTTTGACATTTTTCTTGTATCCATCTCCTGACTTGTTCCTGTCCACAACTTTATCCTGGAGATCTTTTGACAGTGCCTTGCCACCCATAGTTGATTGTTTGCTTCAGTTGCACTACCAAGGACTGAAATGCTGCAGGAAAGCTCTTTTCATACTGAGCAAATCAAAATAAGCACAGCTGAAAGTCAAATGGCTTTGTGTGCCATTGAGAAGGTG
>NW_015650167.1:0-474 GCF_001515625.1 Sinocyclocheilus rhinocerous | reverse complement strand
TGCATTATTTTGCTCATTGCGCCCTCCTGTGGCCTTGGGAGACAAACCAAAAATTCCTATTTAACCTATTTAATCTGCATATAAAACATTAGAAATTAGATTTGTTTAATTTTTGTTGTGTGTTTTAGTGTTAAAACAAAAAATATTTGTTGTTTGTCCCAATAAATTGGGTTAATTTCAAAATACAGTGGTTAAATGTAAACATTTTTTTCTGTTGCTCTTTGTTTTAAAAAAGGTAATAAAAAATGTCAATAATTATCGATACCGAACGATATGAAACATTATTTTTGCTAGAAATTTTTTAGCTATATCGCTCAGCCCTATGATTCTTACATCCGTTTCGGAGAACCAGAGGACAAATATTTTAATCGATCGCTCAGGCATGGCACCGAAATCTGCGTTCTGATTCGGGTCTAGTACATACCAGTTACATAAGGGCCTTTCGCACCACGGGAACCTTTTCATAGTACCAGA
>NW_015650166.1:355-532 GCF_001515625.1 Sinocyclocheilus rhinocerous | reverse complement strand
CCCTCCTCTCGACAGGGAGTTCGGGTTCTACAGCCGGTACTTCATTGTTCCAAGGAAGGATGGAGGGTTGCGTCTAATTTTAGATCTGCGGCAATTGAACCGCTCAGTCATGCGTCTGAGGTTCAAAATGCTCACTGTCAAACAGGTCGTGTCTCAGATCAGGTCCGAGGACTGGTT
>NW_015650166.1:0-204 GCF_001515625.1 Sinocyclocheilus rhinocerous | reverse complement strand
CTAGCACGCTCGCCCCGTACTTTCACAAAGTGTGTGGATGCTGCTCTGGCTCCTCTGCGACTCCAGGGCATCCGCATACTCAATTACATCGACGATTGGTTGATTTTAGCTCAATCAGAGCAGATGGCGGTTTGGCATCGACATGTCGTTCTCGCTCATATGAAAGAGTTGGGGTTAAGACTAAATGCCAAGAAAAGTGTGCTT
>NW_015650165.1:695-898 GCF_001515625.1 Sinocyclocheilus rhinocerous | reverse complement strand
CTATAGAGACTGTCTGTTCCCCGAACTAGAAAATACAAAAAACGTATTGGTGTTGCTACAATTTATAACAATATTTTCAGTATTTCTCATTTGTATAGTATAACTCATTTGAAGTAATCTTCATATAAATAACATTATCCAGATAAACAAGTGTTAATGATAAATCCCCTGTGAATTTGGTACTGGCTACTGTATACAGGCCA
>NW_015650165.1:0-134 GCF_001515625.1 Sinocyclocheilus rhinocerous | reverse complement strand
TTTGTGATCGGAGAAATGACAAACAAGCGCTACTCTACACTGCTCAAAACTCGTGTTTGAATCATCAGTGGCAAATCTTTTAAATATGTAAACGTACTAACAGTCTGTGAGTCAGAACAGCCGGCATTGTAGTC
>NW_015650164.1:437-2141 GCF_001515625.1 Sinocyclocheilus rhinocerous | reverse complement strand
AGGACGCAGTTCGAAGTTCCCTACTCAGGGAACCATGGTTACATAGGTAACCCGAGACGTTTCTCTGAACTGGCGTTCAGGGATGAATTATTTTTTGTCATCTTGGCCAGGTGTTTCACTTATCGTGAGATATGCTGTTTCGTGGTGTAAGAGGCTATTGGGATCCCTGGAGGCAGCCTGCACAAGGGCAGCATACTCTGCATCCACCTGGGTGAGAAGGTCTTTCTACCAAGTGTACTTTGCCAGAAGACCATCGATGGAATCCCTTCGTGGGCTGTGTCCACCGAAAATGGTCCAGGACAAAAAGTAGACCACCTGAGGAGCAAAAAGGGCAGTGGTGGTGTCATCTCATCTAAAGGAGAGGAAAAAGGACAGATAAGAATAAATCATTTTCACTTTTATCTCTGAAATATCTGTAGTATTGATATATATGGAATAATTAGGGGTTATGATGTGAGCTGAATTACCTTTTTCTTTGATGGGCTGTGCAGTCTGGATCATTGTTTGGGAGCCAAGAGAAGATGTCATCCTGGAGCATAGGGTAATTCATCTGGGTTACAATCAGTGATTACATAGTTACACTAACGGTCAAAAGTTTTTGGACGGTAAGATTTTTAAAATTTTTTTAAAAGAATTCTCTTCTGCTCACCAAGGCTTCATTTATTTGATCCAAACTACAGCAAAAACAGTACTATTGTGAAACATTTTAACAATTTAAAATAACTGTTTTCTATTTGAATACATTTTAAAATGCTATTTATTTCTGTGTTGGCAAATCTGAATTGTCAGCATCATTACTCCAGTCTTCAGTGTCACATGATACTTCAGAAATCATTCTAATATGCTGATTTGCGGCTCAAGAATCATTTCTGATTATTATCACAGGGTTCCCACGCTTCTTGAAAGTACTTGAATTTCAGACGTATGGATTCAAGGCCTGGAAATTACTTGAAAACAAACACAGGTCCTTGAAAGTGCTTGAATTAAATTTGAAATAAATGTTGTTTATGCAGGGATTAAAGTTTTCCGTCGCTACGACGGATTTCCGTCAATTGGAAAAAAAATTAGGGGAAAAGAAACATGTAGCGCATTGTTGTTGTTGTTGTTGTTCTGCCGGCACACCAAAAATCATCCCCGCCACGGCTGCAGCTTCTCAGTGACAACATAGTGACGCCGCTCGCATCATTCACAGTCGGGTTATTAGCAGAGAACACAGAGCAGGACTTGAATTTCGGCGTGGGATTGATTGCGGCATTTAATAATAATTCTACTAATTCCCGCAGGTTCCGCGCTTATAACGCGATGACAGATTTACCCGTGCTTTTGAGTCTAAAGAACTCTCTCGTGCGCTCTCATTTTCTGTGCGCTCACAGATCGTGATGAGGAGAGTGACAGCTTTTAATAGTCATTAAGGGAGTTTGCAAATGTGATATTGATTCAATACAACAGTTCAGTAAACAAGTACTGCCTGATTTTGCTCTATTTCTTTAACGTAAATAGTCCCAAATATAGTAACAGCTCAGCCACTTCGCATCTCTAAAAGCAAATACAGCCGAGTTTCATTCATTCAATGAAAGTGCGTTTTTGAACGAATCTAGTGAGTCAGTGATTCATGATTACCCATTCATAAAGACAGTCACTTGCTTCATTCCTGAATTAATCAGCAGTTCGGACGAATCAATTGAATGAATGATTCGGTGATAA
>NW_015650164.1:0-205 GCF_001515625.1 Sinocyclocheilus rhinocerous | reverse complement strand
GTCTGAAAATGTACCTACAAGCCACTTTTGTGTTCTTCTGTGCCACCTCTGTAGTACAAATACATTTTTTATTAATACTAATTTCATATGATTAGTAACCTTTTTGTCTTATTCTACTTATTATATTGTTTTAAATAGAAATTGTAAAAAGCTTATAAACAAATTTTTTAATTTGACAGATGAAAATGATGCCATTACAAAGGTA
>NW_015650163.1:423-597 GCF_001515625.1 Sinocyclocheilus rhinocerous | reverse complement strand
ATATATATATATATATATATATATATATATATATATATGCAGGGCAAAATGACTTTTTACATTATGTATATACAGGGCAAAATGACTTTTTACATTATGTATATACAGTGGTAGGGCTGTCGCGATAACCGCAATATCGCAATACCGCGCTATTGACGAGCAAAAGAGGAATGC
>NW_015650163.1:0-138 GCF_001515625.1 Sinocyclocheilus rhinocerous | reverse complement strand
ATATATTTGTGAAAATAGGTTGTCATGTCCAAGGAAAGCGAAATCTCTGTCTTAGCATCGACGCATAGCTGGTCAGCAGAGCCTTCTAAAGCAGCGTTCAAAGTTAAAATGATTTCAACAGCGTGTTTCATTACGTCT
>NW_015650162.1:411-528 GCF_001515625.1 Sinocyclocheilus rhinocerous | reverse complement strand
CAAATCCAAAGAGATATTCTTTATAAAAGTTAAGACTTGCCCACGACCTCCTAAAACGCCTCGTCTAAACACGCCCCCACATATCTACGTCACTGTGTGGGAAGATTTGCATAACGC
>NW_015650162.1:0-126 GCF_001515625.1 Sinocyclocheilus rhinocerous | reverse complement strand
TTGCCGCAAGCCCGCCGGATGCTCCTTCGTCGAATCCGCCGGCCGCGCCGTTCTCAAGCCTGCTGCCGCTCACTCTAGCCGCTGGCCTCCGCTCACTCAAGCCCACCGTGTGTGACGCTGTGTGTT
>NW_015650161.1:0-447 GCF_001515625.1 Sinocyclocheilus rhinocerous | reverse complement strand
TTCACAAGAAAACCCGCCCAATCGCTACTCAAAACTAGCCCAAAAATAGCCCAATCGCATTTCGAGGGGGTAAAAATTGCATTCTGGGGGGTAAAATACACGTTTTTTGGCGGGGTTCCCCTTCTAAAATTCGCATTCCAGGGGATAAATATCATGTTATTGGAGTCGCTTCAACCCACAGACATGAAACACAACCCGCGGCAACAGTGTTAAAGTAGCCCAATTCCACGGGAAAACCATGGACTTGGCAACACAGGTAATGGGCCTAACATTTCCGTCACACGCTTGAGGTATTCGGCCAACCACAACGCACTGGATAACTGGCCAATCAGAGCACACCTCGCTTTTCAGACCGATGAGCTTTGTAAAAATCGACTCGTTTCAGTCGACTCGTTCAGCTTCGTAACCTTAAACCGCATAAACACATTTCATTACACCAAATACACA
>NW_015650160.1:0-363 GCF_001515625.1 Sinocyclocheilus rhinocerous | reverse complement strand
TTTCAGAATTGTGATTTGCTTTGCACTTCTCGGCCACCGTATAAAGGAGATCTCATACATATTTTAACTTAAAAAAATATATTAAAATGTATACAAAAACATATAATTGAATGCAGGTGTTTTTGAACTTTGCTGATTTAAAACATGATCAAAATGCTATTTATTTTGATGCCAAATTTTCAAATAAGAGAGAAAGTGACAAATATCGGTATCGGAATCGGCCAATAAGTGTTTGTTAAAATCGGTAGGGGCCCCAAAAAATCCTATCGGTGCATCCCTAATATATATATATAATTACATATATATGTATATGTATATGTGTATATGTATATGTATGTGTGTGTGTGTGTGTGTATATATATA
>NW_015650159.1:0-844 GCF_001515625.1 Sinocyclocheilus rhinocerous | reverse complement strand
ACATTATTCATTTTTGTAGTGTAATTTATTTGTAAATGAGCCTGATTATTTTCTGTACATTTAGTAGTTTTGTTTTGCATATTCACGTGTGTAAATAAAAGAAGTAATTATGTACATTGTTAATTGTTTTAATGCAGCTTATAATTTTTTCACAAAACATTCTTCTGTACGTTTATTTTTTTGTCCTGTAAATAATTTTTTTTACACATTAAAACAAATTGTTCTATACATTACTTAAAGTACTTTTTACAACTATTTACAACATAGCTTAGGTTTAACATCAGAAAAGAAACATTTATTTTAAGCCCAGCCCCATGTGTTTTGGGGTCTTCAGGAGGTGACTCTCTTGGCGAATGGCCCAGCACCTCCTCAGCGACTCGGAGGACAGTGGAACGAGTCATGTCAAACATTCCAGCCTGGTCTCATGTTTATACGTAGGTATTAATACGTAACATTTACAAGCACAAAACGTACACTTTTGTACGTTTTTATTAATGCTAAAACGTACAATTTAGACGTATTTCAACGTTTAAAATGTACAAATCGCTACGTATTTTTAGCTAAAAAACGTAAAAATATTTACGTATCTTTTATATTATTAAGATATTCATATCAATGCATTTTTTATCATTTTATCAATAAGCGATTTAGATTTTTAGACCCCTTAACCTACCCCCAAACCTAAACCTACCCATTTTATAGCGAATATGCATTTTTATCATTTTATTAATATGCAATTTAGATTTTTAGAACCCTTAACCTACCCCCAAACCTAAACCTACACATTTTATAGCGAATGTGAAAGGATAAAACGCAAATGACCGAAATACGCAGGAAAATAACC
>NW_015650158.1:796-5270 GCF_001515625.1 Sinocyclocheilus rhinocerous | reverse complement strand
GACTACTGGTGTTGACTGTAGGTGACCAGACAGCTTGGAGATTCTTGGTTTATAAATCTGACAGGTATGACAGGTTGTTCAAAAACTCCAAACATCCTTGCGTATCTCTAGCCAATAGACAACATCAAGTAAACGTCTCAGAGTTTTCATCCGTCCCAGATGTCCACTCAAGGGATTGGAATGGGCAAATTGCAAGAACTTCTCTCTCAAAGTCAATGGTATAATTACTTGCCTAGTCTCCCCTTGATGTTTATTAGGCACACATCGAAATAAATAATTGTTCTGAATGATATAATGAATTCGAGTAGGGTGAAGTAATATATCCTGTTTCTGAGCAATTGCAATTGCATCCCAGCTGACAGGCAAGTCTGATCCAGTGTTAATCGCCTGACACATAGCAATCTGACCCTTGATCTCCTGTAAAGTTATACCCCTAGAGAGTGTATTAGGTACCACATTACATTGTCCCTTTTGATATTTACCTGTGAAGTCAAAGCTTTATAGTCTCAAAGCTCACCTGGTCAGTCATGAAGTTGGGCGGGGATGATTGAAAACCCATGTAAGAGCAGCATGATCCGTTAACACTTCGAAATGTTTCCCTTCCAAATACTGTTTCCACTTCTCAACTGCCCAAATCACCGCCAGACATTCCTTTTCGACCGTGACTGCCCAAATCACCGCCAGACATTCCTTTTCGGCTGTGGAATAGGACTTTTCAGCTCCATGAAGAAGTCTCGATGCATAAGCTATAACATGTTCAGCTCCGTCATGATCTTGCGTCAACACAGCTCCCAGGCCGACATCACTGGCATCTGTTTGGACTTTAAAACTTTTTGTGAATTCCGGGGGTACCAACACAGGTGCTTTTGGAAGAGCTTTCTTCAGTTTATCAAATGCCTGCTGGCATTCCATTGTCCACTCCCAAGCTACATTTTTATTCTTGAGAGAATGCAATGGTGCGGCGATTTCGGAAAAGTGTGGAATAAACCTATGGTACCACCCAGCAAGACATAGAAAGCATTGTACCTCTTTGAGAGTTGTTGGAACAGGAAAGTTTTGAACAGCCTCCACTTTGGCGGTTTCAGTACACACTCCTTCGGCAGACACAACATGTCCTAAGAAAGTGATGGACTGTTGGAGCATGTTGCACTTCGACAGGTTCAGGGTCAAGCCAGCTGCTTCTATCACATCAAATAGCTGTTTAAGGCAGACACAACATGTCCCAAGAAAGTGATGGACTGTTGGAGCATGTTGCACTTCGACAGGTTCAGGGTCAAGCCAACTGTTTCTAGCACATCAAAGAGCTGTTTAAGGTGTTCAAAATGTTCTTGGATGTTTTTGGAATAAATCACAATATCATCAAGATAGACAAAACAGAACTTTCCAAGACAGTCCCTCAACACAGTATTCATCAGGCGCTGAAAAGTTGCAGCGGAGTTTTTCAATCCGAATGGTAGACAAACAAATTCATATTGTGCATTTTTGGTTACAAAAGCAGTCTTTGGAATGCTAGTCTCATCCATAAGTACCTGCCAATAGGCCCTTTTGAGATCCACTGTACTAAAAATTGAAGCCCCATACATTGATTCAAGGATGTCTTGAATTTGCGGCATGGGAAATCCATCTAAAGGTGTCTTGGCATTTAAAGCTCTGTAATCAATGCAGAAACGCATGGTACCATCCTTCTTGGGGACTAGAACTATGGGAGCTGCCCATGGAGAAGTTGAGGGTCTAATTATCCCTTTTTCCAACATATTGGACACTTCCTGATCAATGAATTGCTGTCTGGCCACAGAAACAGGGTAGGCTCGTTTACGAACTGGAATCTCATCGATGGTGTTAATCTCGTGCCTGATCACAGCAGTTCGGCCCAGGGAGTCTGTGCAAACTGTTGGTTGATCAAGCATAAGTGCTTCAAGCTGCTCTTTCTGGGTTTTGGAAACATCTGCCTGACTGGCCAGTTCTTCAATGGTTGCCAAGGTGAAGGAAGATACTTGAACTAGAGGTAACGCCAGAAGTAGACTAATTACTGCTGAAGATGTATACGGTATGAATGGATGTTTTACTTCCGCTTCCTCCGATAGAATGTAAGTCTTGTCCTTGAAATCAATCTGGATCTCTGAATCCATCAAAAACTCCAGGCCAAGTACGATGGGTAAAGTCAAATCTTGATCTCTCATCACAAAGGCCGTGAACGGATACTTCTGTCCATGGAGTGTACAATTCCAGATTACCTTTCCTAGGGCTGTCTGTACATGACCATTAGCAAGGGAGAAAGTCTGACCTCTGCTGGACTGCAACGTTTCAGTGCTTGACTTCCATCTTTTCCAGTAAGACTCCTGAAGTAAAGAATAGGTGCTACCAGTATCCAAAACTGCTTGACATCTATAGTTATTGATGGAAATTGGCAAGGATAATGGGTCAAGTTGCTTCTCCACATTCCCTGACATTACAGCAATGTGATGATGTAACTGTCGCCCCTTTGTAGCTTTATTAGCTCCATTCAACTTCGCCTGATGCTCTACTTGTCTC
This sequence comes from Sinocyclocheilus rhinocerous, assembly GCF_001515625.1. Classification (NCBI taxonomy): domain Eukaryota; kingdom Metazoa; phylum Chordata; class Actinopteri; order Cypriniformes; family Cyprinidae; genus Sinocyclocheilus; species Sinocyclocheilus rhinocerous. Next base: position 2,738 of record NW_015650158.1, on the reverse strand, counting down.
TGTCTCCAGTAGGCTCTTTCCTCACTAATATCTCTTTCTACTAGGGAACCAACCCATACAAACTCATCAACCGTAGAGACAGTGCCTCAGAGTATTCTGGCAACACGAGGGTTACAGTTCCTAAGTGTGGCTTGGAGTATTTCACATTCTGACATGGAAGATTTCAGTCGTAGGCATAAGGCTCGATATTGATAAGCAACGGTTCGAATATTTTCATCAACTCCTTGTTTCCGTTCTCTAATTCTTCTTTCAACCTCAAGGTCATCAGGCAGAAACGACTGTAGAAAGGCCTTCTTAAATTGACTCCAAGTCCTCACCCTCTTCTTCTCCGCAATCCACCAGTCCTTAGCTGTATGAGTTAAAACAGAAGGTAACATGGATAATATCTCTGCATCAGTCAGCGGTTGAACTGCAAGATACTCATCACATTTTTCAAGGTAAGAAATAGGGTCCTCTCCCTCCAAACTGCCAAACCTTGGAAACTCCAGCTTGATCTGTGTTTTAAAATGTTTAGGGTAAGTTGGACTATCAGCTGATACAGGTGAACTGAAGTGAGGAGTAGATGTTACAGTGTGGGAAGCAAGGTTATTTTCGTAAACGAAAACTAAAACTAAAACGATTGATGAAAAAACAATTTCGTAAACTGAAATAAAATAAAAACGTCAAAATAATTGAAAAACTAAAACTAAACTAAACTAACAACAGTTATTGAAAAACTAACTGAAATAAAATAATAATTATCAAAAAATAAATAATCGTTTTCGTAGTCATTACGTTCTCACCCCTTGGCGGAAAAATATACGAGCTGTGTGGAGGTTTAGGGAAATAGCCTACCTGTAATGACAACATCCTCAGATAATTTTTCTTATTTTTATTATTTCATCACGCGCATGGGGTTATCTGACGGAGAGACGCAAAGCAGTTTAAAGCCTGCACGGGTCCTGTTTGGTAAACGTGCACCAGCAGTACTTAACAGAACACCCGACCCATTATCTGAGAGCAGCGCTAATTTAATTCTGTACCAGACGAGAACCGTTTGACAAATACCGCGAGTCGCGACCCGAACCGCACTCGCATTAAATCTATTACACCAGGTAGCCTAAGCAAGATTATTTATTTCATCATGTAACACAAGCAATCAAAACAACATTAGGCATTCTAAGTTGGTGCTTTGAAGAAAAACAGACATGCTGTGCAACATGATAATTAACAGAAAAAAAAGATGAGAACGCGCATCCTTTCTGAAAACAATACAAAACTTTTGCCTAGCATCTTGTGATCACTCTGCCAGGCTTTTGAACAAATGTGCATTGGCTAAATCACATCATACACACGCTTATAATTCTTCATAAATGAAAAGAACATTCAAATATAAGCCTTTACTGTTAAATGCGATTGCCGTTATTATTGAATTTCATTAGTCCCAGTTTTGATTGATGCACGGCTGTTAACGGAAAAGTGAGCAAGACACCACAGTTACAATATCATGATTATGGTTAAATAAGAAAAGACATATAACCAAATCAGGCTACATTTATTTTCATACTAAATATCTCAACACACATCATTGGATATGACATTAAGCGCGACTTGTGTAGATTAATTTAGTAAAAAAAAAGGCTTGCCTGCTTTCTTTGGCGTGTATTTGTATACTTTTACTATCTAATCAATCTCAGCATGCGTTAATTTTGTGCCGCTATATGTTTTAGGTTAAATTATGCATACGTCTTTCTTTGGCCTGCGCTCTGGAAGTGATCTGTTAATTCTGCTAAACTTTAATTAAAACTGAAACTAAAACTGAAAATAACCTATATAAAAACTAAATAAAAATGCGTTCACAAAATAAAAACTAAACTAAAACTAACAAAAATATGAATGAAACTAATAAAAACTAAACTGAATTTTATAGCAAATTTGAAAACGATATTAAAATAAAACAAAT
>NW_015650158.1:0-668 GCF_001515625.1 Sinocyclocheilus rhinocerous | reverse complement strand
TGTAACACATATACCTTTGTCTTTTGTGCAAATGCTACACGAAATGAGGGACCAAACAGACCAATCCTACTCATGAGTCAGGTGTATTAAATATAATTACCAAGCACATACAAATTCAATATGACACACACAATTGAGAGTTCAACAGTTAGGACCAGAGCATAAATCCAGTCCAGTATCCCAAAACAGAGCCCCCCCTTACCAAGCACATACAAATTCAATATGACACACACAATTGAGAGTTAAACAGTTAGGACCAGAGCATAAATCCAGTCCAGTATCCCAAAACAGAGCCCCCCAAAAAAAGTACTTGAATGCCCAGATGATTCCCCAGCAAAGATCAACTAGCAAAGAGATGTTTGAAGTCCAGCGTTGCTTTTAAGCAGTCAGCTCTCCTAGTTCCAGGCTTCTCAGATGTTTAAGCCACCAAATAATCCATATAGGCTCAGAACACAAACCCTCTGTAGACAAACATTTAAACAAACCATAACCATGTGCTACAAACACTTATTGTTAACAAAACAAAATACCATAAACAATTCCTTACGGATGAGCTTAGAACTATAAAGTTCCTCAAACAGGGTACAAAGTCTCAAACCACCATCAGGTAAGCTTCTCCAAAGAAGATAGAGAATTAACTTCGTGCCATTACTCCTTCTTTGCTACCT
>NW_015650157.1:0-790 GCF_001515625.1 Sinocyclocheilus rhinocerous | reverse complement strand
AGTTCAGTAAACAAGTACTGCCTGATTTTGCTCTATTTCTTTAAGGAAAATGGGTCCAAATATAGTAACAGCCACTTCGCATCTCTAAAAGCAAACACAGCTGAGTTTCATTCATTCAATGAAAGTGCATTGAGTCAGTGATTCATGATTACCCATTCATAAAGACAGTCACTTGCTTCATTCCTGAATGAATCAGCCGTTCGAACGAATCAATTGAATGAATGATTCAGTGATAAAATCAGTGACTTGTCGCCACCTGCTGGCGGATTTAGTTTATTTTTAGCGTATAATTTCAGTTATTTAAATCATGTAATATATCTGTATTCAAAATTTTATATTTAAAACATTAATATCATCATGAATTTATGGATTTAATTGCACTCATGCCACCTCTGAGCCTCATTAAACGTCTGAAAATGTACCTGTGCCACCTCTGTACAAATACATTTTTTATTAATACTAATTTCATATGATTGGTAACCTATTTGTCTTATTCTACTTCTTATTATATTGTTTTAAATAGAAATTTTAAAAAGCTTATAAACATACATTTTTGAATTTGATATAGATGAAAATTATGCCATTACAAAGGTAAAAAGAAAATACCCCTGTAAGTTACTGAGACAAATGTCACCTCGTAGTAGGAAGGCTAATTTTTGATCAGAATTTATTATTGATCAGAAGGTGCTCCTAAATTTTTTAAATTAGGAGGACAAGCGCTCCTAATTGCAAGAAGAAAAAAAATGCTTTTAAACTGTGTGTGTGACAGGTATGGCTGAGGAATGGGGTT
>NW_015650156.1:287-514 GCF_001515625.1 Sinocyclocheilus rhinocerous | reverse complement strand
GGAGCCTGTAGCCGGTGAAGGAGTCTCCAACCACAAACACATATCAGCAGACGATATAATTGCACTTTATGCACTTTAACAAGTAATCTGAACGGCCTATATACAGGGCTCATTTTCACCGAGCCCTCACTAACTAAGTTTAATGCCACAGTTATGTTAGAACGCATCTCATTCTTGTTTCTGTGGCGGCGTGTTGGGCTCATCATGGGGCGCGTGGTCCGGAGCTC
>NW_015650156.1:0-185 GCF_001515625.1 Sinocyclocheilus rhinocerous | reverse complement strand
CGCCGCGGACGGAGCGCAACGGAGGATTTGGTTTACAAACTAAAGTAAAAGGCCGCTTCTTAAACCAGAGAAGGTGAACATGTTGGTATTCTTGTGGAAAAAAACATGCAAGTCCTGTCAGCGGCAGCCAGTTTAGTTTGACTTTTCTTTTTGTTTTCGTTTTGAAAAGCTTGTTATCTTTGCTG
>NW_015650155.1:284-498 GCF_001515625.1 Sinocyclocheilus rhinocerous | reverse complement strand
GTAGCAAAGTGTCATTTCTTCAGTGTTGTCACATGAAAAGATGTGAGGGGTGTACTCACTTCTGTGAGATACTGTATATATAGAAATATATATAGACACGAACATTGATCTATCGCGAGTTTAAGCACTCAAAAAAAAAAAAAACTATGGTTATAATAACTGAAGCTGTATACACTGTTAAATTAATCTCTTACTTACATTGTATGTACATCTG
>NW_015650155.1:0-269 GCF_001515625.1 Sinocyclocheilus rhinocerous | reverse complement strand
ATTAATTATTATTATTTATTCATTTTAGATGTTTACATTTGGAAAAGCTGTGCTTCCTGCATAAACCTGCCCCTGTTGGTTTGGCAGTAGCTTGCTTGCCCTACACAGTTACCTTGTTTAATTTCTTAATCCAAGTTATATATATTTTGTTCTATTTGTGTTATTTAAGTTATTTATAATAAGTGAAGTGAAGTTTACCGTTAAGTGAACTGATGTCAGACTCGTTTTGAATAATAAAGTTTATTGTTAAATTGTTAAATACCCTGCCT
>NW_015650154.1:0-1971 GCF_001515625.1 Sinocyclocheilus rhinocerous | reverse complement strand
TATCTGATCGTGCTCCTCCCAAACCTTGTTAATAAAACATCATATCATTTTCATCAGTGGAATGACTTTTGAACCTGAGACACGATTCTCCTCAGACAGTTCTACCGTAGCCTGCTGGAACGGTGAGAGCACTGCGCACTTTGGATGGGATAAATGCAGAGCACTAATTCAGAGTATGGGTCACCATACTTGGCCACATGTCACGTCACATGGAGGACTTCCTCTATTGCTTCATACGCCTGTGGATGAAGTGGACTGATGTCTGTCCTGAGAGAGGCTAGGGATGCCCCAACAGCTTGCCTTTCTCCATACAGGCATTGAAGCATCTGAAAAGTGCTGTTCCACCGTGTTTCCACTTCACTGATAAGTTTAAGGGCAGGTCTGCGCATTTCTTGCTGCATCTAGGTCAGCTTCTCTTTGGCAATGGTGCTGGATCTGAAATAGGTGACCATTTTCTTTGCCTTGGTGCGGTTGTCACAGAGGGCAGAAACTTGGTTGAACGATTTTTTAACCATTAAATTAAGTGCATGTGCAATGCAGATTGTGTGCCTCACTTGTAGAATCTTTGCACAAGCAATCATATTTGCTGCAGCATCTGTGACCAGGCATTTGACCTTTGTCTTGATTTCCCACTTCTCCATTTACTTTTATTTTTTTTACGAGGGCTATATTTTCAGCTGTGTGATTATCTGGAAACTTCTCTACCCCCAACAATACAGTGGCGAGCTTATCATTCCCATCAATGTAGTGGCAGGTTATGGCCAAGTAAGTGTCCATGTTAAGTGATGTCCACATATCTGAAGTTAAAGACACAGCCTTGACATTTTCCATTGCAGCATTTGCCTTGATCTGGGCTTCCTCATATTTTGAGTCCAACATTTTCTTCAAGGCCTAAATGTGCAATAATGAAATAAATGTTAAAGAAAGGTTATTAAAATATTATCCAGTGTAAATTGTTAAATTGGACTCTGAATATTTATACACACACCTGCCTGCTTGGCAGTACATAGGATCCAGAGCATGGATGAGACCCCTGAAGCCTTCATCCTCCACCAGTGAAAACGGCTGAGAGTCTTTGATGATCATATTCACCAGTGCCTCATCAATCATCTGATGTAGATGACCTGGGAAATATTAGTGAATTAGTGATATGTATTATATACCAAACATACTTTATTGGAAGATATCAATTCAAAATGTTCCCAAACGGGATGTTTTCCTTTATCTTCCAGATGCCATTTCTTATATAACTTACCACCTCACCAAAAAAAATTAAAATAAAATGAGAGCGAGAAAAGAAGGAAAAAAAAGAGAAAGCTATGGTAACTAATTATTAAACTAACTACTAGCTAACAATCAAAACCAAAACCAGAAAGTAAAAAATATATATATTATAAACAAATATTTAGTTTTTTTCTGAAATAATTTTTATTCTTCATGTTACTTGTATGACTGGGTATTTAATTGAATAAGTCTGAATTAAAACGTATGTAAAGTAAGATCTAGGGGTTCGAACATTCCGACACGCGCACATGATTGGACAGAAAGTGAGGCTTCATTTTTCGTTGATCACGTGATTCTCTGAAAACAATACGTGCTCCGGCACAGAGCTTCGTGAGAAATTGTGCTGCGTACTCGATACACGCTTTGAAGCTTCAGTGTCATATGTAACATCACTATGAAACACTGAAACAGTCGAAGAAAATGTGCCAAGGCTTCGAAACAACTCATCAATCATCTGCTTTCGAGAACCTGAAGGGAAGAGCATTTTTTAATGACAAATACAAGTCATAGGTGAAATTATCAAATGTCATAGTGAAATTATGATAATACACCCTGTGTACCTTGTGTGTTTTACAGTACTTGATTTAACCATCATGGTGTCATGGCCCTCAACAAATTTTGGGAAGTATGGACATTTACGACAATCTTAATATCTCATTTTAGGATGGTCCTAGCTCCTTGAAACAA
>NW_015650153.1:0-981 GCF_001515625.1 Sinocyclocheilus rhinocerous | reverse complement strand
TCAGAGTTCAGTATTATAGTGTAAGAATGACTACATATCCACATGCTATAGTCTACTAATAATAACATTATAATCAAAAAACACTTTTTAAAGGAGTAAAAAATATTATTTACCAGAATTTATTTAGGGGAAAAATGTAAACGTGCAGTATTTCTGAAAAATATATATTTTTAAATAAAATCAATTAATTGGAGATGCTTTTGATTATTAAAACTTAATGGAACCATTAAAGTAGAATCCAGAAAATAATGGAAAACAGAATTTGGTAAAGATAAAACTGTAAAACTCAATTAATTAGACAGGCTTTTTGATTAATACAATTTTAATTTAACCATTAAAACAGAGTATAGAAAAATGAAAACGGAAAAAAAATGAATTTGGGAATAAAATAGATTTCATAGGACCCTATAATTTTAATTAATTTTTTTAATAATTAATTTGTGGTATTAAAATCACATTACTGTGCGATCTAATCCTTGTTTAATATTGACCAAGCACAATTTAATTAAAATGTGCGCTTAATCTTTAATATTTGGCCATTTCTTTAGGACAGAAATGCTATAGCCACTGTAATTAACAGAATATGTGGACATCAAAACGTGTCAACTCCGAGTGAGGGTTTGAGCTTTTATTTTGAAACCGCGATGTATTCTCCTGTGTTTGCGTGGATTTATAAATGATTTACCTTACAAATCTGATGAAATGGCGCACGTTGCTTTCCCAGATGAAGGTTATAATAAACCCAAACTCACAACAACATGCAGAGATGGAGTTTGAGACGCTGCACACATGTAAATGATAACAGTTCCTGTGGAACTACTGTGACGCATGTACTTAACCTACACGCATGTAAGTAATTAAAGCGCATATACTGTATTAGAACTGCATCGCATATAATTATTTAATTAAATCGTAACGTTTGTGAATTCACAATTATATGCTTAATTATGATTTTTAAATGGGTTTAATATATCATGCAGT
>NW_015650152.1:691-1408 GCF_001515625.1 Sinocyclocheilus rhinocerous | reverse complement strand
TCCTCGCTTTCAGTCGACTACATCAGAAACATCCACTGAACTCACTATTACTAGTGTAACTCAGATTCAGTCTGAGTTACAATCTATTAACAATCTATTATTGTATTCTAAGAGTTGGAGCCCAGTGATATAAAGTGTATGTGAAGCTGTACAAAAACTCAAATTCATTTTTCATTTTGATCTCAAGCCACATCAAACCCACAATCTATAATTCACACAATATAATTATTCTTGTGGAAACACCTGCGTGTGGTTAGATGCAACTTTCTTTAAATTAAATTAAGTGAAAGAGATCAAAATAAGATTCTGTGGATTGCTATTAATGTGCAAAACCAATCGTAATAGTTCTGGAAATATAAATCAATGTATATTAAAAAAATGTATTTACAAAACTGAATATGTACTATATATAATATAGTAGAGTAGTTGAGAATAACATTAACATTAAGTCTCTCTCTCTCTCTTTTTTTAACAGTTTCTTCTAATAATATACACAAATACAATAACAATGTCAAGTGATATCTAAAATTACATTAATTTATCAAACTGAAATAAGGGGTCAGTGCTTGAACCAGTGTACAGTATGGGATTGATTAAACAAACATTGAATAGATGTTAAAATACACCCAGAATTGTTCAGGAGGAGGAGACAGTCACACTTTGTGTGTTCAGATACTGTGCAGACAGACTCCTCCGGCTGGTCTTTGCATATGTGAC
>NW_015650152.1:0-131 GCF_001515625.1 Sinocyclocheilus rhinocerous | reverse complement strand
GTGCGTGTGTCTGACTCTGCTGTGTACTACTGTGCTCTGAGGCCCACAGTGACTAAAACACACTCAACATTCATACAAAAACCCTGTGTGCGCAAGTTTTGTTTTTGAACCTTTGATGTGATGTGACTACT
>NW_015650151.1:0-6089 GCF_001515625.1 Sinocyclocheilus rhinocerous | reverse complement strand
ACACTGCAGGCAAAAACACTGTTTTTTCATGCACCTGTCAAGTTTAAGATTTTGGGCTTTTTGGTTTTTCATAAAGTGTTTTTTTTTTTTCAGACTAGTGGAAAGAAAACATCCAAAAGACACTGTTAAGTGTTTCTTTTATATCTATTTGTGTCAATAGATTTCAATTACAAAACGTATTTTAAAGGCCGTTTTCTCAAAATGAGTTTTTTTCTCCTACACTGAGCCATAAATCTCCACTTCAGTAGCACTTTACATTTTTATTCCTGTCAATATCCTGAAGATTTTAACAGAGAGATTTGTTCATATATAATTTGCTTGATTATATACAACATTTTAATCCCCCCAAAATTGTAAAAATATAGTGATTTCTGTCTGTTCTAAGCATTTTCTGAATTATGGAGTGACAAAAATGAGATACACAAAATTCCCTCTGAAAAACATTTGACTCTAATAGGTCTATGTCAAAAAATGTAAACAAGAGTTTTGAAACTGACATCATCCAGTGTTTAGATTTTTGTACTAGAAATGTATGCAAATTAGCGCATATTTCAGTAAATAATGCCTCATTTGCATATCTAAACCTAACATTTTAGAAAACTTGTAATACAAAAAATGTTTGCAATTATCAGTGTAATCAATCAGCTGGGTAAGTAAGGCGATAACTTAGTTATTTTTTTTACCCTATTCACCTGCAGTGTCTCGCCTTAAGACAGGGGTTTTCAAACTGGGGTCCATGACCCCAAGCCAGGGGGTCCGCAAAATAATTTGCTATATAGCCTACCCAGGATTTAATTTGTGCCGGAACAAGCCAGGATCCAGATCCGGCACCTCATTTTGGTGGATCCCCCTCCTCACACGCCAATGAAAGACGTTCATGCTGACCTATAGCGTGCATATGATATATTTCATGAAAAATCTTCTTTTATGCCATTTAAATTTGAAATTGAACTTGAGATTGAAATTGAAATTGCTCTCACCAGACCGAAGGCACAGATCCAATACTGAAACACATGTATTTTCTTTCTCAACTGTTTACATTCACTTAAGACAAAACCGAATGTGTTAACGAGGATACTCGCCAGGATGGCCATTTTGATGTCATATTGTGTGTATTTGGCTGCTAACGCTCAACAAACTATGAAAAATAACTCAATATGATACTCGCGAGGCGGCTTTATGTGTGCACGCCAGGCACCGCACCAGAATTTTTTCTCTACCGGTGCTAAGGGGGGGGCTAGACCAATATGTGAGTTACTTCATAAAGAAATTGTCGGTTTTTTTTTTTTATAAAAGCAGCTATGGTACACACCATATACAACAGAAGTGTAGTTTTAATTTATATTTTGCCAACGAATAGGCAAATTCATCAAAATAGATATAATCTTAATACAAGTGACAATAAGACAACGACAAAAACGTTTTACATACAAAGGAAAGACATCAGTCGGCGCGATAACTACTATGCTAGTGCTAGTTGCTGTGGAGCAGCTAGCAGCAGCAACAAACTGCTCTTCTCCCTCAAGTCTTGACTCGGGAGTTTCTCTCTCAAAACTTTCTCTCTCTGACTCCTCTTTATTTATGTGGGGGTGCTAAGAAAATAAATGATATTGATGACGTCAGAGTTACTTCATAAAGAAATGGGGCTAAACCGGTGCTATTAAAAATTCTGACGGGGCTATAGCCCCCCCTAGCCCCGGTGTAGCGCCGTCACTGGAGCACGCTTTGGATGTGACTGTGAGCGCACAGAAAACCGCCTTTGGAGTGCGCAACTATCGAATGGCTTAAAAATACTTAAAAAGATGTGCAAATGATACAGTTTTGTGACGATGCAACAATGACCCGATTAGGCAAGTGATAATCTGTCAACTATCCTGAAACACAAGTGAAAGTCTTGTAGTTCTAGTAGTGTAGACGAGATGTGCCGATGTGAAGCTACTTCCAGAGAGTGAAAGAGATAAGACACGGTACAGCTGCATCAAGCGGTTTAAAAAAAAATACTGATTTAATATGATAGTCTGTGTGGATTTATTCACTCATCTAACCTACTATATTGAATTCATGTTTGCAGGAATTTCTCTCATTATAAACTTGAAAGCTGCGGGAATGAGTAAAACTATGCGAAATACACACAGTCCTCCACCAAAATTCAGGACCTGATTAAATAGAACTCTATTATACAGAGATTTGTGAAATAAAATAACATAACTTTTGCAAAACTTTTCTAGGCCTGGAAATTACCGTTTTAAAATCTCATGGCTTTTCTAGGTTTTTCATGACCGTAAGCACCGAGTCTACCGTATTTTCCGGACTACAAGTCGTGTTTTTTATCTACTGAACCATAAGCTTTTTGTGAAATTTGGAGTAACTCATTAATCTGCTGTTTGACCTCTTCATATTTAAATAGAGAACTATTTAGCTTAGAACTATTTAGTCGCACATGATTTTAAATGAGATGGGTCTGAATCAGTTGAACTGGTTGTGTCGCAAAATGATTCACTGTTTCTAGTCGCTCGAACGCCACATGCTGCAACACCTGCTGCTCAAAACGGTGTCAGTGCAGCAAAAACTAAGGTCAAACATGTACAATGTCATCTTTTACAAACCAAAAATGCTTGTAACAAATCACCAAACACCATGTATATGAAATACATGTGTGTGTTATTTTATTAATTTGTAGCATGCTTTGCATGTTTTTATGAAGAGCTTGGCTAAAAAGTCCAATAAGGGACAATTAACTACTCTTTTTCTTACACACAAGTGTTATCAACCGTGAAATATTACACATTATAAGTAGAGCATTGAGTTATGATCTGAAGTCATGTGGTGACATGAGAGACCAGCAGACACTTGCACACACAGACACACACACACACTCACAGACACACACACACACACACACACTCACAGACACACACACACACACACACACACCTGACATTCAAACCAGTGCACAGGAGAATAAAGTACATGATTCTCAGTGCAGATCCCCATAAACACCAGGGAGAAGCAGGAGAGCAAACTGAACCCAACATACTGTAAACAAACACTTTTTCAGTTTTAAGTTTTATTTACAGCCATGCACATCAATATTCTGATTTTATTCAGAATGTGGCAATATTCAGATTAATATGGAGTTACATAACCATAGTCAGATTGCCTGATTCAGTTTAAGGCAAAAGAGGACTGAAACAGACTGAAACTGTCAGAACAGTTACATGACGAGTCTAAGATTACAGCTAAATGATCCAGAAAAACTGTAAGATAGACAAGCAAAAACAAACATAATGCATCACAAGTTCTTTCTAAAAAGTTAAATCGACTCTTTCCAGATTGAAATGGTTTGTGATGGCTCTTATGTCTTTATAAGCGAATGCAACAGCAAAGGTATTAATATAATCACTGAGCTTCTGATATATAAACTCCTCATATTCTTCATAAACTAGATGACACTAGAATAAAAAAATGCACATATGCACAAATGCACAAATGCACAAAATGCACATATTTTTTCAGTAATTTCCTCACTAACATTCAGGTTTTTCAGCTGTATTTTTATTTCATTCGCTTGTCCTTCTCCATAGTTCTTGAATTCATAGAATGTCATTGGTTTACTAGGAAATTTAACTGAAATATCTTTTAAAATGTTGCTCACATATTTCTGGTTCATTAAGCTACATTCAAGCGTTTCTTTTTCAATATAGCTTTTAATGATTTTACTTGTGCTTAATCTTTTCTTCTCCTGGAAAATCTTCCCTGTAAATTTTGATCTACGGAGTTTTTTGTTAAACATTTCTTTTAACTCTAGTACTATTTTTCTAATCAAAGGATCTTTATAACTACTCAGATTCTTTAGCGCTTGAACTATATTCCCTGACGCACCATAAATGTCCTGAAAGGTGATGTAAAGATCTATATTATATTCATTATACATTTCTTCAGAGAAACGAGCCAACTCGATCATACAAGGATCACAATGGCCTTTTATACTTAAACAGGGGCTAAATTTTGTAAACATATATATAGCTTTTATCATACTCTTAATCTTCTTAATATACTCATATATAAGTTGTATGCATTGATGTTCAGTATGATGCATCTCAGAATGTTTTCCAGTCTGATCTACGTTTTTTGGCTTAAAGGGTCCGATTAATATAGGTTCTCCTTTTATAAGTTCAATCACTGCAAATGCAAACTGATTGTGTAAATCAACCATTTCATTGATTTTAAAGTGCCTTATAAAATATGACATTTTAGAAGACAGAGTTTGATTGACAGGAAAAAACTTATTTTTGAGAAAATAATAATTATTTAAATAATTAGGACAATTCAAATATATTCGATTAACTACTGTTTTTAGATATATCATCCTAACACTCAAATTAATAACCTTGATGATGCCATATTTATCTCTGTATATCCACAGCTCATCCGGTCCGTCTTCATCCTGCGAAAGCTCCATCATTCTGACAAAACATTGAGAGGGAAACCAGATGAATAAACAAGTCATTGTAGATTATATTATTCATTTCACATAATTAATAACAGTCTAGAACAGACAAAGAGAGTCCTGGATTTAGCCAGAGGTGGAAAGTAACTAATTACAAATACTTTCGTTACAGTACTTGAGTCAGTTTTTTCTACTTTGAGTATAATTAAATTGTGGTACTTTTACTTTTACGATAAGAGTGCATGCATTTCACTTGCATCTGGCTGATAGATCAACCATGATTTATCTGTCAATCAGATGCATTTTAAATCACTTTTTCTGTGTGCGTGCTTTGGATGTGTGAGCATATGGGCGAAGAAACAAGATAGTCTATGTATGACCGGATGATTTATTCATATCCAAAACAAGACGATATGAACATTACGGAGCGCTAAATACTCTCATGCAGTGCATGTTTCATTCATACTCGAAGCCGGAGGGCGCTCTCATGCAGAAAGTCCAAAACGGCCTCATAGAATTAATAACTTATGACGTGCAGGAAATCCCTAATATGGACAAAGGCATCCCGCTATTGCTGTAGCTATAAAAGGTAATTTCAGGTCATTTCGAGGTAATAAATACAGTATATGAATAATCCAGTGCTAACTGACATAACATTTATTACAGTATAGAAACTATTCTTCCTTATTATGTGTTTTTATAAACCAATCCTAAAATTGTCATTAGGAAAACACAGAAAAAAATTAATTATAGAATACAAATGATTGTTTATAGTCCAGCAGTTCGTTTGATTTCTTAGCCAATTAAAATACATAAGAAAAAAAAAGCCTGTCAATTAGACCAAAGTCAAAAGTTTTTTTTTTTACATTTCTGTCCCTCATTTCTGAAATGATGGCTATGCCCCTATGTGTGCAGTACAGAAAACAGTGCATGAGTCTTCTTGTGCTTGAATGGTTTAAAATCAATAAGAGGAATCGAAATTTTTATTTTATAACAACTAGACGATTCCTGACCTTAAGCATCCTATTCCAGAATTGGAATAGACTTTGGATTCCCAAGCCTAGATATGGGTTAAAATGTTAAATAAAATGCACTTTTTTTTGTCCTACCGAAAATCCACCTTTGTTATTATCCCAAACTACACTTTCAATGTGATTTTAAACCATTCAAGTCAAGAAGACTCATGGTCTGTTTTCTCTGCTGCACACACATTGTTGTGTAAGTGTTCTTTAGCCTGTTGATTTTCATTCATAGTATGCAGCTAACAAGGACATATTTTGCAATAAGATGATATCTAAGAATATTTATTTATTTTTTACCTTATTGGAATCAAAATTAGGAATTGACAAGAATCGGAATCATTAAAATTCAAACGATGCCAAACCTTACGGTAGTATGTTTGCTTAACATAGCGTCAAACATGACAATTTATGAGAATAATATCATGTTTTGCTCCAAAATCACTATATAGCATCAGTCGTGTTTGAAACAGTTAGCTTCTGTGGTTCCATGTTGCTTCTTATCACAGTGAGACAAAAAATATATTTTATAAAATTCTATACTGTGATACAAGCTCTGTCAATTAGCGTTGCACTGCAATTGTGTGTTTATTGTCTTCCACGTTTCATCAGTCAAAGCG
>NW_015650150.1:0-1292 GCF_001515625.1 Sinocyclocheilus rhinocerous | reverse complement strand
ATCAGGTTGACTTCGAATCTTCAGATTCGATTCCTCTCAAAACCTAAGCTAAAATAATAATAGTTAATTTCATTGCAGATGGTGGAGAAAGAAAGCTGGCAAAGATTTGGCTTAAAAAAATTCATAACACCAAGACATTATTGCGAATCTTTTCTATTTTTATTCGGAAGAATAGATTAGATACAGAGAAACAGAGTTTATTGTGTTACTGTATACTATTGTGGCATGCCAGCCTGTTGAATGTTTGAATGTGCAACTCGAGTTGTTTAAAGAAGTGAACTGCAGTAAAACATTTAAGTTTGTCTGTCGAGACAAAAACTAAGACGCTCTAGAAAAGTGCACAAGAAAGAAGCGAGCGTGTTCCTCGGTTTTCTTTCTTTTAAAAGGCCTTCATAGTTCGATTTGTTGGTGCGTGTTCCACTTCCAAATTCGTCTATGCTATATTCATCTCCCGGCTTGAGAATTAACTTAGCTAATTAATGCTCTCTTGCCATTTATTCACTAAAACTAGTGAACTTGAAAACGCGGCTTTCAGAGTGTCCAAACTATATTTTTATTGGAGAATTGTGGTTAAATCCACGTGTGTATAAATAAGTGCTGAGACCCGCGAGATCTCAATAACAGTTATTGTATTAATTGCAGTAAATCTGTACATTAATTTACCTCACTCGAACGAGTCGAGTGAGTGTTCAGCGCTATAAAGATAAGAATCTAAAGAGTGCTTTTTGGTTGTTCAGTGTGAAATGCGCCGCCATTTCACATGAAGAATGTAAGCTGTTTTTAACCGTAAACTGTCTAACCTGCATGCTAGCGTACTGCAAAGTACGTTGCCATAGTGACACCCGTAACCCGGAAGTTCTAAGAAACCTTTTCCGGAGGTGACTTACAAGTGCGCAAGCGCAGTTCGCCAGCGCCATTTTTGAGCTATTTGTAAACAAAGCCTAGCCTAAGGTAAGCTAACTGAAGCTAATGAGTTTGCATTGAAGCCTATGCAAAGCTATTAGCATTGAAGGCTAGCGGTTAGCATTCGGTAACATCTTGTGGTCTTAAATGCAGTGTTTTGAAGCGTTGATGTGATCTAAACGTGTGTATCTGAACCCTCACACTAGTGGGTTCTTTCACCTCATCTCTCTCTCTTTCATACTGATTTCATCCTATCTCTCTCTTCCTCTCCTCCCATTGAAAAGAACAGACAGATGCAAACTTTATAAACCTTATTGTAACGCGATTTTAACCAACCGTCAGACTAGCGATCTCACAATTGGTTATAATCACGTTTGTTTAAAGGTTTG
>NW_015650149.1:0-886 GCF_001515625.1 Sinocyclocheilus rhinocerous | reverse complement strand
AGAAACTGTTCACCTACAAATAACTAAACGCACAAGCTATGAATGTCAATTAGCATGACACAAGCTGTTTGTCCACCCAACAGAAACCACATTTCTCAAGAAATCAAACCGCAGCAGGTTTCAGTTTGACTCAGATGATGAATGTCTATGAGATCATACACAATTTTAACTTGGTACTTTTCCCCATGTGCTATAATTGAGTCCTGAATAAATATACACAACCATTTGTTATCACTAGAGTTAGGCTCCATTTAGGTTTGATATTACACATGTAACTATATACAAGCGCATTTGCATTAGGAGGCTCAAACTGTGGCGTCGGAGGATTCACACTGTGTTAGTTTAGATCAGTTGTGCTTTCATTGATAGTCCTTTTAGACAAGACTTTTCCCTGAACAACTGAAAATGTTTCACATGCTTGTTTTCTTCTGTTTGTGCTGCTGGTGTCTGATCGGTAAGTTAGAAACATATTTCTGTCATTTATTCACATTTCAGAGTAATAAAAACCTGCTGTGGTTCAAATTTGATTTTCATATACTGTGTTCAAATCTGTCTTTGTTTTCTCAATGATTACAAATGCAAATCAGGTAAAAAATTTTTTTTAAATATAAACAACTACAAATGTCATGGAAAGTCAATAATAACAAATGTATTTAATATATCCAGCATACTTAATCTTTTACTTCCAAGCTGTAATTAACTATTCATCATTTTACCTTTTTACTTATTTGCTCTACAGTCAATTTTTGATTCACTCAGATATGTCTGTTCATACATGTGACTTATCTTGTTACATGTCTCATGCTGTTATTAAAGTTTACAAACTGAGCACAGGCTTTTAAAACCAGCAAAGAGCTTTAATCTGTGTAAAATCTGTTTGTTTGTT
>NW_015650148.1:0-472 GCF_001515625.1 Sinocyclocheilus rhinocerous | reverse complement strand
TTTGAACGGGACTTTTATTTTGGTCTGGTGGCGTGACGTCATAAGACCGCGCTCCTGCGTCTGAGTTTCAGCTGAAGAAAGGTTTGTGTTTTTAATCGTCTAAAGCGTTTAAATTCAGTATACTTTGTAGTTTTTACAAGCGATGTAAAGTGAATTAATTATTATTGAATGTAACATTATAATACGTTATCTAACATTAATGAGTGTTATTTTGTGTAAATAAAGCGCATTCACACATGAGTAACAGAAACGGTGCGTCTATGTTTGAATCAGTTCATCCTGAACACGAACTCGGTCACTGGCACGAACTGATGGAGAAACGGAGCTTTTCGAAACTCCGAGTCAGTTGAATCAAATGATTCATGATTCAGTGATTCGAATCTCCGCACGCTGACGAGTCCTGCTGCTCAGAACAAGACAACTTTTACAAACAATAGCATTTTTTTTAAGTGTGTAATATACTAATCATTAA
>NW_015650147.1:0-875 GCF_001515625.1 Sinocyclocheilus rhinocerous | reverse complement strand
AAAGAGCATGCAAGAGTTAGGCGAATTGTTAATTTTGTTGTGATAAGTATGTCCTTTTAGCAGTGGAGGCATTAGCACAGAATGAAGAGAGAAGTGATCGATATACATTAAGGTCAGTAGGATTTTGTGATTTGCGCCATACTCTTTCTGCAGCTCTGAGCTTAGAACGATACTCACGGAGAACATCAGATAGCCAAGGGGCAGAAGAGGTGGTACGAGCTGGCCTGGAAGACAAGGGGCAGACAGTGTCTAAACAAGACGTAAGAGTGGACAAGAAAGTATCAGTAGCACGGTTAACATCAAGAGATGATAACTGTTCAGGGGAAGGAAGCAAAGATGAAACCATAGCAGATAGCCGGGAGGGTGAGAGAGAGTGTAGGTTACGTCGAAAAGTGACATGTGTAGGGGTATGTGTTGTGTCAGGAACCATGTTGAGGTTAAGAGTGAGGAGGAAGTGATCCGAGGTGTGCAGTGGAATAACCAGCACATGATCAGTGGAGCAGTGTTTTAAGTGTTCAGATTTAAGTGACAGTAAAGATATTTATACTTATTCTTATAGATATTATATTTCAAATAAATGTTGTTCTTTAACTGAGAACCATTATACCAATAATAAAAACCATTATTAGTAACTAGGGCTGGGTAAAAAATATCAGTTGTGTTGCAGTATTCAAACAATAAATGCCGTTTTGGCGCTGTTTAATGTGGAGAGACAGATCATTGTAGCGCCTCAGTTCAATAAAAGCGGCAGCGCAAGGCGCACGTGAACTGATCATCTCCTCCACATTAATACCAGTTTCAGCACAAAATAATGATGACTAAACATCCGGAGGTAAGTTAAAAGAAAGAGTACAACTTTACAATCCGTATACTGT
>NW_015650146.1:43719-49805 GCF_001515625.1 Sinocyclocheilus rhinocerous | reverse complement strand
CACGGAGGAGAATGAGCTCGTGGGGATCGCAGGTGGATCTGGCCATTGAGTTTAAAGAGAGGCTTTCCCTCTCGTCTGAGCCCGAACAACCCAGGGGTCCTGGCCCGTCTTGGTCTGAGGATCAGAGATGGGGACAGAAGGCTAGTGTCGCGGCTCGCGCTCCTCCCCTGCCTGCGGGTAGGGGTAGGAGGAATCGCGGGTCAAAGAGAGATAGGCAAGACCTAAGGGATGTGATCCAGACGAGGCGTCAGCACTTTCATCCGGATCAGAGTGATACTTGAGTATCTACTCATTTTCCTCGGGGGGTTTAACATCTGCCCTTATCTTCCCCTTCCTAATCCCTCTGTAAGCACCATCTCTCCACCTGACCGAGGTTAGGTGGGAGAACCGGGTTCTCGACTTGCAGTGATTACCTCACTCGTCGATGTTGCATCCAGTCGGTATGATAGCCCTCGTTCCGGCTTCATGCTTCCTGGATCATGCGGCTAGATCACAGGCTTCTGCGGGAGCCTTCTTGATCATCAGGCCCCCGGCACAGCACTGCAAAATTTCCTGGACGTCCGGGCTGGGCTTATGCTTTCAGGCTGCCCTGTCTGGTACGCCATATCTAGGTCGCAGGGAACGAGACACTGCGTCCTCTAGGTTTCTTGCCATGCTGTGGACGCAAGCTTCAGATGAAGAAGTGAATGATGTGTGCTCCCGGCGCTTATTTATACTATAGTCGCACCGGTAGTGATGTCATGGGCTGTTGCCGGCCAACATGTTGTTGGTGTTTTTTGAATGTATGCGTCAGACACGGGTCACTACGAGGCGTCCCCATAGCGACACCTATAGGATGCAGTGTCTCGTTCCCTACTCAGGGAACCATGGTTACATAAGTAACCTGAGACGTTTTGTAAGCCTTTCTCTGCAAGCATGTGAGAAAATGAGCCGATCAGATTTCTCTCCCCTTCTGATGTAGGAAGGGGTTCTTAAAGCGACAGCGGTGTACTTGTTCTGATGCCATGGCAAAAGTTTGCGGAAAACATGCTAAATGTTCTGTCGTTGGCTGCACAGACAAACACAAATCATTATTTAGAGTCCCAGCCTCAGAGGAGAAAAGAGAGGAGTGGATTTTTTTTTTTTTTGTGGAAATCCCAGAAGGAGGGTGGGGTGTACAGTAACTCATTATCATTTAAAGAGACATACACCAAAACGGGTTGTGTGAGCAGAGCCGTTTCTGACAAGGCAAAAAGGGTGTTGTTTACACAGCCATTGAGTGTTTTTAAGCAAAATATGTTACAGACATTTAATGAAGAGCCTAATAAATCATGCCAACTTGTGGAAAATGTTCATCCGATGAGCCCTTTAAACACAGAAAGCAATTTAAACCGAAAGCGTCAGATTCAATTTGACCCCCTCCAACCCCCCAAAATGCATAGGTTTTAACTATTAGATGCAGAGTTGAACCATCACCGGTGTATTTAGAACATTCGCTGCTAAATTCAAACGCTTTGTCTGGCGCTATACAGTGTTTTCAACCACATAAAATGTATTTTAACGATAATATATAGATAACGATAACAAAATGATAAAAATAGCTACAACAATACCTATAACAATAGCTGTAATAAAAAAAATAATAAAACAGGCCTACCGATAACGCTAATTATAACAATATCTACAACAACAACTATAATGATAACTATAGTGATAAACATAACGATAAATATAATTGATAAGTTTGGTGTCTGTGTTGGTACCGTAGGAGCAGAGCGGTGCGTCCGGTGAGCTGGTGGAGGTGCGCAGCAGCGCCCTCATCAGGCCGCCGTCGTTCATGTTCAGCTGAGGCAGAGAGATGGCGTTTTTAATGATGGGCGAGATGGGCGGCGGAGGGGACGAGAAGTCACGTGACCCTCCTCTCAGCCGGGGCAGAGGAGTCTTTCTCACATGCTGCAGTGTTCGTGACAAAAAGCTCGTCGGTTTGGAGCCGGGGGGCGAATCCGGGTACCGTATCCCATCGCTGTTACTTGATCCGCCGTAGTTGCTCAGAAACGAAGTGTCACCGAAGACGTCCCCGCCACGGCCCACGTGCATGGTGTGGCGGAAGTCGCCGAGCGGCGGACTGATCATGTCCACCGACAGGTCGCTCTTAAACCGCCGTTTGCCGTGAGACGTGGACACCAGGCCTTTGATCGCCGGCAGCTTTCCCAGACTCATGACGAGAAATATGACTTAAATGATTCTTAACACCAAAGCCAAAAAGTCTGTCAGAAATATAAGTTGATGATGATGTGCTCCTCAAATTTAAACAGATGCCAGATGTAACTGCAGCAGAATAAATAGTACATTAATGTCAAATAATCATTAAAATATCACAAAAAAGTCACGTGGAAAAAAATTGCTTTTAAAAAAAATGCTAGTTTAACAAAGTGATTAAATACCCAGAAAAATGAAGTATAATAAATGCTAAATTAATGTAAAATAATTCTTAAAACAGATCCAGAGAGAGAAAAAATGGTGGAAAAATACTAAAAAAGGTTAATGTTAGTTTTACGAAGCAATCAATCAACCAGGTAAATCCATTTGAGTAAATGCTAATGTCAAATAATCATTAAAAGATATCTAGAGAAAGAAAAATTTGTCGAAAAATACTTTAAAAAAAATACTGATTCTACCTAAACGAAGCAATCAAACACCCAGATAAATACAGCTAAATAAATGCTAACTTAACTTCAAATAATCATTTGAATAGATCCAAAGAGAGAAAAATGGCAGAAAAACATGTCAGAAAAAGTATAAATGTAAATATAAAGACATTAATTTAAACAGTATTTTAAGCTAATTGCTAATAAGTGTTTTTCTGTGATCTGATCAGATTCACTTTAGAATGAGCAGCAAAACCACAAAAAACTCTCACTTTGATTATAATATCCTGTAATCCAAAATTAAAAATATCCAAAAATGTAATTGAAGACCGTTTTAAAGAGCATCATTGTGACAAAATCTCTACTAAATCTACTAATGAATACTAACTACAATTACACAAATGCTTTTAAGTGTTCACACGTCTCGTCTGTAATATATGAGCTCCGTCGGTTTGTGAGCTGCTGCCCATCCCGAGCCGGAGTTTAAAAATAACCTGTTAAAGAAGCCTAATAGGATTTACGAAGAATTTAAACACCTTCTAGTGAATGCAAAAACCCTACACTCTCTCTGACAGTAGAAAAAAATGATGTTTCTTGCACAAAATGACTTTAAAAACCATCTAACGTGTCACCATGCTTTTAAAAGAATCACTGAATCTCTCTTTAAACAACATTTAGAGACACGTTCAGATTTACATCAAGCAGAACTTCTACCAAACATCTGTTTCACACCATCACGTCTTTTATATCTCCTTTAAAACTGCATCTGAGTGCATGTCCACCAATATCTACAACAACAACTATAATGATAACTATAGTGATAAACATAACGATAAATATAATTGATAAGTTTGGTGTCTGTGTTGGTACCGTAGGAGCAGAGCGGTGCGTCCGGTGAGCTGGTGGAGGTGCGCAGCAGCGCCCTCATCAGGCCGCCGTCGTTCATGTTCAGCTGAGGCAGAGAGATGGCGTTTTTAATGATGGGCGAGATGGGCGGCGGAGGGGACGAGAAGTCACGTGACCCTCCTCTCAGCCGGGGCAGAGGAGTCTTTCTCACATGCTGCAGTGTTCGTGACAAAAAGCTCGTCGGTTTGGAGCCGGGGGGCGAATCCGGGTACCGTATCCCATCGCTGTTACTTGATCCGCCGTAGTTGCTCAGAAACGAAGTGTCACCGAAGACGTCCCCGCCACGGCCCACGTGCATGGTGTGGCGGAAGTCGCCGAGCGGCGGACTGATCATGTCCACCGACAGGTCGCTCTTAAACCGCCGTTTGCCGTGAGACGTGGACACCAGGCCTTTGATCGCCGGCAGCTTTCCCAGACTCATGACGAGAAATATGACTTAAATGATTCTTAACACCAAAGCCAAAAAGTCTGTCAGAAATATAAGTTGATGATGATGTGCTCCTCAAATTTAAACAGATGCCAGATGTAACTGCAGCAGAATAAATAGTACATTAATGTCAAATAATCATTAAAATATCACAAAAAAGTCACGTGGAAAAAAATTGCTTTTAAAAAAAATGCTAGTTTAACAAAGTGATTAAATACCCAGAAAAATGAAGTATAATAAATGCTAAATTAATGTAAAATAATTCTTAAAACAGATCCAGAGAGAGAAAAAATGGTGGAAAAATACTAAAAAAGGTTAATGTTAGTTTTACGAAGCAATCAATCAACCAGGTAAATCCATTTGAGTAAATGCTAATGTCAAATAATCATTAAAAGATATCTAGAGAAAGAAAAATTTGTCGAAAAATACTTTAAAAAAAATACTGATTCTACCTAAACGAAGCAATCAAACACCCAGATAAATACAGCTAAATAAATGCTAACTTAACTTCAAATAATCATTTGAATAGATCCAAAGAGAGAAAAATGGCAGAAAAACATGTCAGAAAAAGTATAAATGTAAATATAAAGACATTAATTTAAACAGTATTTTAAGCTAATTGCTAATAAGTGTTTTTCTGTGATCTGATCAGATTCACTTTAGAATGAGCAGCAAAACCACAAAAAACTCTCACTTTGATTATAATATCCTGTAATCCAAAATTAAAAATATCCAAAAATGTAATTGAAGACCGTTTTAAAGAGCATCATTGTGACAAAATCTCTACTAAATCTACTAATGAATACTAACTACAATTACACAAATGCTTTTAAGTGTTCACACGTCTCGTCTGTAATATATGAGCTCCGTCGGTTTGTGAGCTGCTGCCCATCCCGAGCCGGAGTTTAAAAATAACCTGTTAAAGAAGCCTAATAGGATTTACGAAGAATTTAAACACCTTCTAGTGAATGCAAAAACCCTACACTCTCTCTGACAGTAGAAAAAAATGATGTTTCTTGCACAAAATGACTTTAAAAACCATCTAACGTGTCACCATGCTTTTAAAAGAATCACTGAATCTCTCTTTAAACAACATTTAGAGACTTTTTACATCAAGCAGAACTTCTACCAAACATCTGTTTCACACCATCACGTCTTTTATATCTCCTTTAAAACTGCATCTGAGTGCATGTCCACACCAAAGTTGAACACTGTTTCTCCAGAAAAGTGACGTTTTGTAAGATGAATGACATCCAGCGCTGTCCTTTTCCTTCAGCTTTGTCACGACACACCTGACGTCCACCAGCGCTCTGATCTGTTATTTTAGTGTTTACGAATCCCACTGCAGGCCTTCAGCGTCCCAGGATCCCCCAAAACAGTCTGTCTAAAGCGCATCAGACGCGCATATGATCCGCTGTGTTTTGTCTGTGGCTCAGAGGAGTCTGAACGGCTGGGATTGGCCTGGATTAGCTGGATTATTCGTCCTCGCTCTCTCACTCACTTCTTTTATTCTTTCTCTCGCCGGACCGTCTCAATCCATTTAGCCGCACGTCAGTCAGTATTTTCCTTTCACACCGTGACACGCGTCCTGAGAAAGAGAGAGTCGACACCAGATGACTAGAGCAATGTCATGTCATCTTTATACAGTAATGATGATCATCACCTCTGTTCAGTGCCTTCATAAAACCAGATCACATGAAAGAATGATACTGAGAGACATTAAAATAAAAAAATATATAAACAATTTAAGATTTTTTTTTTTTGACAATTTTTGTGACATTATTTTTGTGGCAAGTAGGCACATTTCCCCCTAATTTTCAGATTAATTTCATAATACATGCATACATATGGTATATAGTATGTATGCATATGGTAGTATTTCTTTTACCTATATGCTGATTTAATTGTAAAAACTTAAATTTACATTATATATATATATATATATATATATATATTCTTTTTTTTTAAATGATCAATTATTATAAGAGAAACATAATTAAAAACACAACTGAGAGTAATTACAAAAGATAAAATAAAATATTCAGAGATATTATAATAATGTGAAACATGCTTAATCATCATGAAACTACAGATTAAAGTTTATCCTGACAGACACACTCATTTAG
>NW_015650146.1:42166-42851 GCF_001515625.1 Sinocyclocheilus rhinocerous | reverse complement strand
TATATATATATATATATATATATATATTCTTTTTTTTTAAATGATCAATTATTATAAGAGAAACATAATTAAAAACACAACTGAGAGTAATTACAAAAGATAAAATAAAATATTCAGAGATATTATAATAATGTGAAACATGCTTAATCATCATGAAACTACAGATTAAAGTTTATCCTGACAGACACACTCATTTACACCAATTAACATACAGTACAAACACACACTTCTCCATCCAGACTGTTATTGCTGGAGTTTAATTACACCTGTGTGTGTCTCTACACACACACACACACACACACACACACACACGTTCAGCTCATCAGACAGACTGAGGAAGTGAGTGGGAAGTAATGGGAACAATCTGTGATGTATTTAGCTCATGCTGCTCTCTCACTCACAGGCCAGCAGTTCTGCATAGCAGTTTTAATTAGCAGTAAATCTTTTACTTCAAAAGCTGGTTAAAACATGACAATGTTATATGCAGTGTTGGGGGTAACGCATTACAAGTAACGAGAGTTACGTAATCAGATTACTTTTTTCAAGTAACTAGTAAAGTAACGCATTACTTTTTAATTTACAAGAGAATATCTGAGCTACTTTTTCAAATAAGTAACGCCAGTTACTTTGTTTTCCCATTTATTGATTGAAAACTCTCCTGTGCTCATGTTGAGAGAAATCAGGA
>NW_015650146.1:33586-42148 GCF_001515625.1 Sinocyclocheilus rhinocerous | reverse complement strand
TTTTCCTCAAAATTAATAAAAACAGTTAAAAGCAACTCAGAATATGACGCAAAGCTGCAATAATTAAATATGTTAAATTATACAAATATCCTTTATGTATTTAATCCCATTTTATTAACCAATTTGCTGCTGACCTTCAGTGATCCAATTCAACCATACTAATAAGCACAAATTACACAAGATAAGCTAACATTTCTTCTTCTTTTATTGCTGAAGAGTGTTGAACTTTCTTCTTCTGTGTTCTACTGTACAGACGTGAATTTACATTTCCTTCAGCCTGAGGCTTTTGCTGTGAAAGGGCTTTTATATTTGCCAAAAATAGAACTTTTTATATTAAAAGCAAACAAGCAAGCCCTGTCCAGATTTAAAAAGTAATGCAAAAGTAATGTAACGCATTACTTTCAATAAAAAGTAACTAAGTAACATAATTAGTTACTTTTTAAGGAAGTAACGCAATATTGTAACGCATTACTTTTAAAAGTAACTTTCCCCAACAATGGTTATATGACGGAGCAGATCCATATCTAGACAACAGAAAATCATAGAGACACCTTAACAACCGCATTGCAAAACCTTGGCAGCCTGGCAACATGCTATTATCATCATTACTTTTTAATATTATTATTTTTTTATGTTTGACAGATTGACGTTCAAATGATTTGATTAAACCGTTCACATTTCACCCCAAAATCAAAAGAAAGAAAAATAAGCCTATTAGAACTATTACGATTTTTAACAATTAAGTTAATTCACCCCTCACATCTCATTCAAATACTGTACCTGTAACCTAATGTGAAAAAGTATTTTGTCTCGACATTTATTTAACCGCCACCTTCTTCACAGACTCCCTCATAACTGAACCATGTCAGTATAACTTGTCAGTTTATTTATAACCTGTCGGTCTATCTTCGGAGACTCCCTAATAACTGAACCATGTCAGTATAACTTGTAACCGTTCCTTCAGTCTTCAGTTCAGCGCCAAACCTTTCGTTTGTTTACTTACAATAACCGAACTCATAAACTAATAAAATAACCAATATTCCACATTAGTCTGATAAAATGTCCATTCAAATCCCAATTTTATTTTATTTTAACGTTATACACATTTAAACTTACCTTAAACGCAGAATAATACCGAAGTTTCAGAGCGTTGATGAATAAACTCCAGACCAGACGCGCCACCGCTCAGCGCATGCGCACGGTGAACGGACGGAATCATTAGAATCACAGACCAGCGCCTACATCTGAAAAACAGAGTTGACTTTTGTTCAGTAAAGACTCGGAGAGGCATTAAAAAAAAGAGTGCAAATATTTCACAGGAGGTTTGTGAACGTGTAAAATATGAAATGATAACACACGCCCTTGAAAGCAAGTCCAAGTCACTCTCAAAAAGTCCAGGATGAATTAATTCCACACGGATCGTTTCCGTTCTAATCCTGGATCAACCATGACCCCTCATGAGCCCTTGACCTTCAGGGACATTCAACCTCTGAACACGAAGCTCCCCAACGCAGAGTATCTGCTATCAGTCTATGAAGAGTTTAAGGAGGAGGTGTCTTTGTGCAGAGGAACAGATGTTTACTGTGGGCAGAAGGTGTTTACGGTGAGGAGGTTATTTGTGCTACTCGGCTAACAGGGAACATTCTCTAAAGTTTAGCTAACGTTCTGGCAAGGTTCTCTTAAAGTTAGAACAAACATTCTTCCAGTAACGTTAATAGAATGTTCAAAGTTATCTGTTCTCAAAACGTTAGCACAAAAGCTTATGGAAGCTTATTAGTTGGACATTGGTCCATCTTTTAAAAAAAACAAAACATTAATAGCTAGTTTCAACATTCAAAAGTAGCGTTCCCATAATGTTTGAAAATGCCAAAGTGGAACATTCACTTAATGTTTTCTTCTAATATTCACAAAAAAACCAAAACTTTTTTAAACATTTAAAATCTATGTTCAGAGAACATTCAGAATGAACGTTTTCATGACTCAATGGGAACGCTAGCCAAACTTAGAACTCATTTTTGTTAGTTGGGATGTAGGTGTTTGTGTGCATCTGGTAAAAGTTTATTAGGGAAATGAACTCGCTCCTCAACATGATTTCTCCTAGACATCTTTTTTCTTTTTTATTCTGCTCCTCCTTTCTCCTCTTTTCCCTCTGATTCTCATTCCCATTCCATTCATCTCCAAGTAAAACAGTCTCCAGCCGAGGAACTTTATTCAGCTTGAAGTGAAAAAGGTTTTTTGGACTTGGACGGCAGACAAACGCTCCCACTGTGAGGACAAAATTATAGTCTCACCTCCTCAGTTTCTTTGCTGTCATCTGCGTTTCTTTTTCTTGTTCTTGCAAAAATCACTGTAGATGTTTGATCTTTTTTCTGTTCATTTTCTGTCCATATTCTCTGTTTCATAGGCTGATTCCTCCGCTCTGATGCTTGTGACCCTCAAAGACCTTCCAGCTCCTCCAGCTCTTTTTCTCTCCTCCAGCTGCTGTTTCTCCTCAAAGTCTGTGACCACAGACACACCCTGATCCTCGAGCCAAACGCTCTCACTGCCCACACTGGCTTCCCGCAACACTTTTACAACCTTCTCACAACGTTTATGCAACTTTTAATAGTGTCTGCGTACTGCCACTCAGGGTTTATGAAGCCTCAAGCTCTCCACACGTCACATGAGGATCCGTCACGGTCCGGTTATGCTTAGAAATGGTTTTGCTGGTATTTTTTGGGCTGATGGTTTTGACGATCCCATGTATATGCAACATACAGACTGATAAAATATAAATCATGAAGTCACATTTTCCACCAAATGCATAAATGTAAATCAGGAGTCACTCAGTCTGGGCAGTTTTTAAAATATGTTGATTTCCTGAATCTGACTGCTGATATCTCACAATTATGCAAAATGATATATATATATATATATATATTTTTCCCCCCCTAGTTTATGCATTTATTGTATTTTTGGTTTTGTTTTATTATTACTTAGTTCTAATAGTTCTAATATGTTTGATTTAATTTGCATATTATGTTACACTAAAAAAAATGCTATGAAATTTAATTTAAAAAAAAAACAAACAGAAGGAACAGCAAATAACACAAAGAATTAAACATGAAACTTTAAAGCAGAAAATCTGAAATGGCATTTTCTTGTAAAACGTATTACAACTTTGAAAAATAATGTTTTTAACAGTGTGTGCACTCAATGTATATCAGTTTTATTGTCTTTATAATTAATTATAAAGTGGGTTTCATTGTTAAAGTCAATAATAGTGTATTTTATATATAATAGTGTTCCTGTAGCTCAAACATACAACATGGTGACATGCAGCAACACCAAGATTATAGGTTTGATTCCCAGGAAATATATGGACTGCTAAAATGTATAGCTTGAAATTAACATATGAGTCACGTAGAATAAAACCATCTACCGAATGCATAAATACAAAAGTAAAAATAACATCGTGTGTTTCTGATGGTTTCAAAGAGATCTGTGATTTGTTGTTACCTCTGGACTGTCCACTTCCCACTTAAGAGTCAAAAACCATTCTCGCAATTACATTACATTTTATATAAAACCTTCTTTATGTGCCTAAATTACTAATACATGATGCATTTGTGTGAGAGTAGGCCTATTTGAGGTGTTTCATTTGTCTGCACAGGTTTCAGGTTTTCCCACCCACTCATCCATAAACATGACATCATGCAGAGATGGAGAGAAGAGAATGAGTCTCTAGTAATGATGGGGATTTTAATCATGGATGACTCAGCAGCAATCCCAGGATTCCCTCAATGTGTCTTTCACTGTAAATTCACTTTGGATAAGTGTCTGCTAAAGGAATGCATGTAAATACTGTCTGTAGATATGAACACACTCTTAAAAAAAACATCACATAGCCTATGCTACACACAAGAGGTTTGATTGTGGGAATAAAAACCTTGTTAAAATCATGATATTATGACATTTGTTTAATATCCCAGCTTCTCTATGACTGTTGTGTGTTTCAAGTTAAGATTATGCATAGGCGTATTTAATAGTCAAATTAAACCGGTAAAATCTGTGATAGTCTCATAAACGTTCTTCCGTGTCTCCAGGAAACTGTTATTTCTGCAGCTGGTGTCGGGACAACCGGAGCGCTCGGGGAAGCAGCTCGGCTCCGAAGCGAGGGGAAATTCTCATGTTTTTGAGGAATCAATCACTGCAGAAGGAAGCTCACATTCAGAGCAGATTTCAATGCTAATGGCGCTTTATTTTAGCCTCCGCAGCAGAATTCCACAGCGACCTGTGCGCCGTCTCCTTGGTTTCGTTTTCACAAAAGTTCATAAACTAGAGTCCACAGATAACACTCACTGTACAGTTTGCGTGCTGCCTGTAAAACTGCACAGGGCTGTCGCGGGAGAGAAAGGTGTATTATTTTCTGTAAAGCAGCTTTACAGAAAATAATATAATTTTTTTAATCCTAATATCTGCGAGCCTTGGGGTACGTTTACGCGACACCGACGTACTAATAACGCAAGTTTCGCGTACAAACAACAATGTTGTCGAAATGAACCCTTTCACGCGGATCCGCGGCACATATTTATTATTTTTTAAATTATTTATTGCGGAACTTATGAATAAATACAAAAACAGTGAAATGAGACATGGTTGTTTCTCCTACAAATAAATAAATAAATACTACTAAAACCCATCTATACTACTAATAGATGGGTTTGCGCACATCAAGTTATAGCATTATCTACACAGAAAAAAACAACAACAAAAGAAAAGAAAAGCACAAAATAAGATTACAATCTATCTTTTTTTCTTATTTTAAATTGTCATAATGCATCAAAAATGTGGCACTTTTGTTGTTGTTGTTATTCAGTCTATAAGTTAACGCGGATCCGCACACATAAGCGTTCCTATATGGATTGAAAACGTAGCTAATACGCATGCGCATGACGATTTTACTAATTCGCGTTGACGATAACGGTATGGTTTTCAAAAACGTGCATTTTGAAACCCGTTTTCAAAAGTTTGCGTTTTCTGGCCCTGAAAACGCGTTGTCATGTGAATCGCCAAAATGCATAAAAAGTTTTCCGATTTTAGATAAAAACAGAAAAGGCCCATTTATAATAGGCTAGTCGCATTTAGAGCTCTGTGCTAAATATTAATAGTTAATATTTTGCAACGATACAATCAATTAGGCAGTTGAGATTTGGTATATCAGATATAGGCTGTATTGTTTTATGTGAATATACTGTACGTATGCAAATAAAGTTTAACACACACACACACACACACACATACATACATATATATATATATATATACAACTTTATATAAAGAGCTAGGCGATAATATTACGTTTTCCGACAAAATTAAAAATCAAGCAGCTCGTATTTGCTATAAGGTAGGCTATGCATATCACATTACTCGAGTGTACTGTATGAGAATAAAGATAAAATAGATATATAGCATATTCATTTCATTTTCTATTTTTTAACTGTTTTAAATTAATTTTAAATCAATTTCTTTACTTGAGTATATGTGTACACGTAAAGTAGGATATCAATTTTATTATATCAATGGACGATAATATTTTAAATTTTTCGTGACATATTACTGGTATTTTCTCATGGTTTGTGTGTCTGAATCACACTAACTGCACAGAGAGCTATAGCACAAAACCTCTGGATTTCATGCCGTTTCATGTAATTATATCTGAATCATAGTTATAGTGAGAGTATGAGGTAGATGACTGAATCAGAGATTCCAATAAAATTCAAAGCTCATGTTCAGACGTGATCACCTGACACAGACGAACACTTTCTGACTGGTTGAACATGTGGAACTTGGCATGTAATCATCGTTGAAGCTCTTTCTGACGTGTAGTTTGCCAAACAACTGTTAGCCCCTCATAATTAAAAGTAATTACAACATTTTAACTTAGTACAAAACAGACTTCAAATTAGGGACAGTGTGAACACTGATGGCTCAAATGAATTCGTTATTTGAATCAGTTTATTGAAATGACTCTTACTATTTCTACCATATAGGCTAAAGCTAGGCCTACTAAAGTCACAGATCTCAATATGAACTCCAACATTTCTCATAATTTTTTTTAGCTCTATAGTCTTACTGTATGATAACTATTGATTAAAGGGGTGGTTGATTGCGATTTCACTTTCTTAACACATGTTAGACTGCACCCCATAAACACAATCAAGCCTAGAAAAAACCCAGTGAACCACCCCTTTAATTTGTGTCCGTGAAAAACATGCTCTTTTCTATGTCTTTTAAGCAGTGAAATGTTAACGTTCCTCCGGCTGCAGAAAGTCTGATGATGTCAGATCCTATTCAGCCGTCTATTAATGGCACAACAGCAGTTAAATGTGTCTGAAAGGAGTCATAAAGCGTCATTCTTCTGCAGAACAAAGCTGTGATTATGTGTTTGGATCGGACGGACAGAAGCTGCTGGATGCTCGGCTGCCCTTTGTCGCATTCCTCCCTCGCAGAACCACTGGACGTCTCTTGATCTTCTGCTTCTGGTCGAGTGTTCAGTGTTGTGCTGGTGGCACAGAGAGACTATTGAGCACAAGACAGATGAATGAACAGAAGAAGCATGATGAGACACTATAATACTGTCAAACGCCGAGGTGAACATCTGAAACACATCGTCAACATAATAGACCTTAAGTCAGGGCGGCACCATATTTAATTTTTGTCAGGAATGAAAATGAGGCTGTGATAGAGGTAAAGTGTATAGCTGTTTAACAACATGCCAATTGTTCAGCTGATGAAAAGCCTTTACAAAAACTTTCAAGATAGCAAAAACTATGTAAAACAGTTTTGAAAATTGTCACAACTTTGTTTTCATCCATGTAAAATTCAATATGGCATCTACTGAAGACTTTCTACAGTAGGTACAGTTAATATATGATTTGTTTATTTATTTTATTGAGAACCAAGCATTTTGTGCAAACAAAAATACATAAGCCAACATCACAGGGGTATATAGAAAGAAAAAAGACAGTAAATAAGTTAATAAAACATTGTACATATTAAACAATTGCATAGTTTGTATTGCTTTCAAGTTCTTACTTTTAGATATTTGGGTCATTCCGTATCAGAAATGGGGAAATTTCAGAAACTTACCCGGCTCAAATTTTAGATTTTGTCAATATATTTTTCTGAAGAAAAGTTAAACATGTATAGTGACGAAAGTCAAAATATTAAATGTCATCGATGTATATTTACTGAGTAATCAACTATTTTGTAGAGGGGGGTCAAGATGACACTTTTCACCTGAGATTCAGAGCCAGATTACAGGGGGGTAAAATGGCTTTAGAAAGATTGCAGCATCATTATATTATTTTTAAACAGAGATTGGTAGGTCTGTTAGTAAAATCTGTCAATCTTTGTTGCATTATACACCAGTGGTGAACATTCAAAAATAGGAAAAATAACTTTTCAAGTTTTTTCTCCAATGTTTGCATGCCTGTAACTCAAGAAGTTTTATGAAATGCTGTATTACTCTTATATGTACGATCAAGTATGAAGGAGCATTTTAGTTCTTTTCGCTGTCAACATTCAAAACTGCAAAAAGTTCCGCCGCCGGAACTGTCGACCCCAGGAGGTTAAATATATCATAATGCTCTTTTAGATTTTGGGTCTAAATAAACTTGCCTTTTGGCATCTTCATTCTTAAGACTCTATTATGGTTCCATTCCAGCTATTGTAACGTGGGGAGGCGTGACAACGCAATAGTGGATCCAAGTGCATGCTTTATTCCATTCCTCTTTAAAAGAAAAAAAGAATCAGCCGAATGCAAAGTGACACACATTTGGTTTTTGACCACTGAAAATGTGTACACTTTAACAATTTATAGAGCCATATCAGGGGTATATAGAAAGAAAAAAAGACAATAAATAAATAAAACATTGTACATATTAAACAATTGCATAGTTTGTATTGCTTTCGAGTTCTTACTTTTATATATTAGGGTCATTCTGTGTCAGAAATGGATAAAATTCAGAAACTTCCTCAGCTCAAATTTTTTTGCTCATCTGCAATATGTCTATAGGACGTTTCCTATCAGATGTCAAATAGACGTTTAGATGTCTTTAGGATGTTTAAGATTCGGAATGAATGTAAAACTGACATCTTAGAGACGTCTATCAGATGTTTGTACACAGCAGATGCTTTCCAGATGAAGAGATCTTTAACAGACATCTTGCAGACTCTGGGTCATGTCCAGTCTCTCCCTCTAGTGGATCCTTCCTCATCCTCACAGACATGAACTAACAGGTCACTGAACTCTCTGACCCGCCCGGAATGTGACTAATCACGCCGGATATTAGTTAAAAATTAACACGAGCATTGCCACACGAACTTTTGACCGTGACTTTCCTATTTTGTTGCGTGACTCTGGCATTTTGTGTTTTCGGCTATTTTTCTCCGGACGTTGTCTGAGCGGTAGGCCTATTTCTCTAAAATAATTGCGTTAAATCGAGTCATGAAGTTTAAATTTAAATGTCAATGAAGCTTAGAC
Source organism: Sinocyclocheilus rhinocerous (assembly GCF_001515625.1). Taxonomy (NCBI): domain Eukaryota; kingdom Metazoa; phylum Chordata; class Actinopteri; order Cypriniformes; family Cyprinidae; genus Sinocyclocheilus; species Sinocyclocheilus rhinocerous. Next base: position 33,621 of record NW_015650146.1, on the reverse strand, counting down.
AGACAGACAGACAGACAGACAGACAGACAGACAGA
>NW_015650146.1:16077-33015 GCF_001515625.1 Sinocyclocheilus rhinocerous | reverse complement strand
AGAGAGAGAGAGAGAGAGTCTGAAGTGTCGCTGTTGTTTTCATTCCTCTAATCTCACTCGTTCATCACCTGCGGATCATGAGCGGTAAGAACTTTAAGATCAATTAATAATAAGATCAACTAATGAATGAAATGTTTGATTCAATGATCGATGCGACATTATGGGGCGGCGCACAGGTGATTGTCTCATTCTTGTTTTCACTATTAGTGTGCAATGAAGTCGATTGCTTGTATAGTGTCAGTTAGTGTACTATAATGAAAAATAAATGGTGTAGGATTTATGCTGAAACAAATTTCACTCAAAAATTTGTAGTCAATTTCACAAGTAATTACAAAGGGTTACAAGTTAAACTGAAGTGCAAGTGAATTAAACATGAAAATTTAAGACTGAAAGAGTAAGTTTTTTTAACTTCAATAATCTTTGTTTTATTTACAACTTAAGTTTAGCATATTAGTATTTTTATGTTAGCACTGACTGTTTATATTACTGTAGTGTTGTGTGTTTTGTTTATAATGTAGTCTATTATAGTGTATGTGTGTAGCGTGCTTGTGTTAGTGTACAGTCATGTTTTGTAGTTCCCTGCACTGGATTCCTTCACTATGAGGCATTCATTGAGATTCCAGCATGTGTTTGGACCTGCCTGACCTGAACACAGAGGCACACAAACCCCTCACACACCCCTAATCTTCATCATCTCTCAGGACGAAGACCAGAGTTTGTTTGGAAACAGTGTATTTTTGTGCTTCTAGACGAGAAAATCACAAATAAGACCTTTTTAATGCCTCAAACTCTGCTCAGATTTGACAAAGTCTGCGATTAAAAGTTCTCAACATGAAGAACTCAACATTAAAAGATCTCAACATGAATGATTTTATAGCTCTGCGCTCTCACTGGATGAGTCGTTAGGATGTGTTTTTATTCCTGTGAAGGATTTTTAGTAGAAGTATCTAGACAAGGGTGATGGTTAAATGAATCGTAACGGATATCTACATCAAGTCTCCCGAAAACCTCAGAGCAGTAACATTTTGGTGTGCAGGTATAAGCAGGCCTGGATGAAAGTGCAGTTTTTGTTTCCCTCCAGCAGCGTTATCGGTCTGTTTCTCTGATTATATCTCGTGTGCAGTGAGAGGTCTGAAACAGTGTATTTTTGTGCTTCTAGACGAGAAAATCACAAATAAGACCTTTTTAATGCCTCAAACTCTGCTCAGATTTGACAAAGTCTGCGATTAAAAGTTCTCAACATGAAGAACTCAACATTAAAAGATCTCAACATGAATGATTTTATAGCTCTGCGCTCTCACTGGATGAGTCGTTAGGATGTGTTTTTATTCCTGTGAAGGATTTTTAGTAGAAGTATCTAGACAAAGGTGATGGTTAAATGAATCGTAACGGATATCTACGTCAAGTCTCCCGAGAAACCTCAGAGCAGTAACATTTTGGTGTGCAGGTATAAGCAGGCCTGGATGAAAGTGCAGTTTTTGTTTCCCTCCAGCAGCGTTATCGGTCTGTTTCTCTGATTATATCTCGTGTGCAGTGAGAGGTCTGGATGGTACGGTCTGCATTCCCCAGCAGTGAGATCTTTTGCTCTTCATGCGGTGAATTTGATTCTCACATCTGCGTATTGTGTGATTCTGTGATATTACCTTCATCACATGCATTCACCCCAATCTCATGAGAAAACCAAACTATTTTAAGAGGAGGTCATTTTGTGTGAATTTTTATGATGTGATTTCAACATAAATGTTTTTTTGTTTTGTTTTTCGAAAAAAGTCAGCTTGAAAGTCCACCTCTAAACCATCAGTGGAGCATAAATATCATACAAAAACAAACTGAGTGAATGAGATTGTTCGATATCATACAAAGATACCAGTTCACCAATACATAAACTGAAAAAATAAATAAATACAAATAAAAACCTGGTGTAGAAAACAATTTTCACTCAGAAATTGCTAGTAAAGTTCGCAATTACAAAGAAACAGCAAGTAACACATTAGAAAACATTGACTTTTTTGTGGTAGAAAGACTGAAATTGTATTTTCTTATAAAACTTACTCGAATAATTTTTATTTACAACTTATACCTAAAAATATTTTTTTACCGTGTAAAATAGTTTTGAATTGCTGTGAGAGCGTTGCATGCATTTGTTCGCCTTTTTAAAGGGGTGGTTCACTGGGTTTTTTCTAGGCTTGATTGTGTTAATGGGGTGCAGTCTAACATGTGTTAATGCTTTCGCTTTTTAAAAAACGCATTATTTTTCACATAATTTACCTTTATTCCACACCGCTCTGTCCCTTCTCTGAGAAACGCGCTGATCATTTCCTGCTTTTATGAAGCCCCTCCCTCAGAAATAGGTGATGGGCTCTGATTGGTTAGCTAGCCCAGTGTGTTGTGATTGGCTAAACCGCCTCTAGTGTGCATCTAAACGTCCCGCCCCTCTCCTCAGCGGCATGTGCTCCGTTTGTATTGTAAACAATGACGTCGTTAATATCGCTTATCAGTTTGAGCTCGATTGAGAATCAGAGGATATTCTTGAAGAGGATCGTGCAGAACCTGTGCAAGCACGGCTTTTAATGGTAGGCCTATGTTTTTTGTTTGGTGTTGTCTCATACTTTTATATACGCTGTTATTTGTAAATGCTACTGCTTATGTTAGCTTTTAATATACGGTTTTATCCTGATTAAAGCTTTAATACAGTACAGCAACTGCACGCGCGTCCATGTTTAACGCTTCTCATAGCTATGTGAAAATAAGTGTATAATTAGAACAGTTCATTGCTGGAGCTGAGCTGAATAAGAGAGAGAGAGAGAGAGAGATGCAGAGTGTGTGCAGAGCAGAGGGTAACAGTATCAAGAACCGCTGCTTTAGAACATTGATTTTGAAACTTGTGAATCCATTAGAATCCTTAGAAGACAGAATCGCGATTCATATATGAACAGATTTTCACGTGCACCTTTAAAAGACGACATCTCCATTTGCATTGAACTTTCAGCTTCGTAACTTTGCAGATATTGTTTATGCTCAAACAGCAACATTACACACTAACTAACCTTAAAAAAGTGAAATCGCAATGAACCACCCCTTTAAATAAATACTTGAATGATTTTGAATGAATGTTCTTTTAGCAAATCGACCTGAGAAGAAACAAATTATTTTCCCATCATTTTTCCATCCATTCACGTTTGCATTTTTTTAAGTGAATTTTTTTCTTAAAAAAATTAATTTAAGCAAGTCAGGTTTGAATAAGAAGTGATTTGTGTTGATTCAGGTCCAGTGCAGATTTTCTCCACAAATAAAAGCTCTATTTTCTCAACTTTGACCCCTTTAAAAGACGACATCTCCATTTGCATTGAACTTTCAGCTTCGTAACTTTGCAGATATTGTTTATGCTCAAACAGCAACATTACACACTAACTAACCTTAAAAAAGTGAAATCGCAATGAACCACCCCTTTAAATAAATACTTGAATGATTTTGAATGAATGTGCTTTTAGCAAATCGACCTGAGAAGAAACAAATTATTTTCCCATCATTTTTCCATCCATTCACGTTTGCATTTTTTTAAGTGAATTTTTTTCTTAGTTATTAGTTTAAGTATTTGCTATTGACTGTTCAAATGCGGAGTTTTGCGCATCGTGTTATGATTGTAAGATCATAAAAGTCTTCTGTTTTTTGTTTTGTTTTTCTTCGCAGGTGAATGGCCGCTGGGAGACGAGAGTTCGCTCATGTCTCCGTTAGAGGAGGAGAAGCACGAGGAGCTGTGGGAGCGAGTGGAAGGAGTGCGACACAAACTGACCCGCATTTTAAACCCGGCAAAGTTGACGCCGTATCTGCGACAGTGCAAGGTTATCGACGAGCAGGACGAGGACGAGGTGCTGAACTCCAGTCAGTATCCGCTGAGGATCAGCAGAGCCGGTGAGATGCAAAACATGACACATGAAGTAGTGATGGACGCCTTCCAAACGCTGCCTCTTTATTCATGCCAAAGGACTTACGTGAAGTGGTATAAAAAGACATGTATAATAAAATAAAAAAACGTAAAAAACAAAAGCCAGAGAAAAAGCATTTATATTGCGAGTTTGAATTTTCAATTATTTTTTTATGACTGTCAAAGACCAAACAGCAATTGCAGTCTACCAGAAAAATTGACAGATTCTTACCCAAAAAAAGTCAATTTATTTATCAAAAAATATCAAGTATAATAAATAAATTGAAGATGTAGTGAATATGAGAATTTGAGTCATGAAAAAAGAAAAAATACTATTGCAAGTGTTTGTTTTGCAACATACTACTATTTCTGACATTTAAAAAAAATCTGCTGAATTCAATGAACCAGTGTCTAACATGTTTTTAACTCATTTTGGGTCAGCTTTATGGTTCAGTTTTAATAACAAACGTGTGCATAAATGGAAAACAAAGAAAGTACTAAGTAACCAAATCATGGAAACATTTGCAATTGCTTTGAAAAAGTCTGTGTGAGTTCTTACTGCATGTACACCATTTTGCCCAGTTTCAATAGCTTCAAAAGAGTGAATCATTTAGCATTCGCAGACTGTGTTTAATAGATTACACTTGTAGAAAAGATTTTCATTTGCTTTATGAAAAGTGTCTATGTATTTTTGGACTGAGTTCTAATTGCATTTACACCGTTTCGACTAGTTTCAAGAGCTTTAAACGAGTGAATCAATTTGCATTTTTAGATTGCATTTAATAGATGACTCCTTAATCAAAACATTTGCAATAGGAATTGGTTGTAAAAGTGTCTTTTAAACATGTTTTTCAACATGGTTCGGTTGAGTTCTGATAGCATTTACACAGTTTTGACCAGCCAGTGTCATCAGCATGTTTTCTGAGCTCTTTACAATGGTGAATCACTTTGCGAAGCAGTTGGTTCAGTTGATTCAGTTCAACTGATTCACTCCATTTCTCCCATCACTAGAGGAAAGTACATACAGTACTTCAGAGTGTGTGAGTATGTGAATCTGGATGCAGAGAATCAGTGTGGAGTGGGATGTGATTGGTGGGCGTGTGTGTCAGTATCCGTGTGCACTGATTTGATTGGCTGTTGTGCTCAGGGCGTTTATTGGACATCCTGAGGGGGCGTGGCGAGCGCGGTCTCCAGGCCTTCATGGAGTCACTGGAGTTTTACCATCCGGAGCAGTTCACGCAGCTGACCGGACAACAGCCGACGCAACGCTGCTCCATCATGCTGGGTGAGTATGGCTGCGTTCACAATCCTATACTAGCATACTACTATATAACAGAATATATTATAAATTATTCTTGGAAATTTAGTTATTTTTAATTTTGAACTTATGTATATTAAATATGTCATCCAAACATTATTTGCATACTGTGCACTGTGTGCATACTATATACTTCAGAGGTATGACAGCATGATAAATGTCTCACCAAAATTGGGTGAATTTATGCTTAAAAAAAGGGACACATTTTCTCAAAATGAAGTGGGTTTATGCTTAAAACAAGAACAATTGCCAACCCCTCAGAGGACCTCAGATGATGCCAACCCTGAAACAACAGAACTACCAAATTTTGCTATAAGTTTGATTGCATCATATAATAATTGCTGTTAATAGTGTTCATCGTCTGTTTGATTACGTCTTTAATTGATTTTTCCGTACATTTCTGCCATATGTACATTAACTGACAGTCACCACTAAATATTGTAGAAACTTAATTTGCTGTAAAGTTGCTTTGCAACGATTTGTATCGTGAAAAGCGCTATACAAATAAACTTGAATTGAATTGAATTGAACAATTTTATCAAAGATATGTCAGTTTGTGCATACAACAGGAACAAATTTATCAAAATCATGTGGGTTTATGCTTCAAACAAGAACAAATTTATAAATTAATGTTGATAAATTGATCAGAAAACAAGAAATAAAATATTTAAATCATTTTGCTTCTCATTCAACTTGATTTTAGAATGTTTAGATATTTGTATAGAGAGAGAGAGAGAGAGAGAGAGAGAGAGCCCAAATCTTCCTCTAGAAAGAGACTTGAATCAGCACGCAGGCAGCAGGTTTAGCTGTTTGTTAGTGTGGTTTTTGTGATGTTGTGTGTGCAGATGAGGAGGGTCCTGAGGGTCTGACTCAGTTTCTGCTGCTGGAGGTTCGTAAGCTGCGAGAGCAGTTCCACTGCAGTCGTGTGTGTGAGCGGCGTCTGTCTCAGCGCTGTCGCATGGCCGAGGAGGACAGAAGTCGAGCTGAGCGCAAAGTGCAGGAGCTGCGACAGGACCGCATACAACAGGAGAGGTGAGGAAAACACACATATCAGAACATTAACATTTGATTTCGTCTCGAACTTTACACTTTTGTTACTTTCATTTAAAAAAAAAAACCTGTTATACTAAAATAACTAAAACTATAATAAAAATTTATAAAATCTGTATAGACATTTGAAAAAAAAAAACACAACAAAATTACTAAAACTTTAACTAAAATAAAAATGTACATAAAAATAGAACAGTAAAATCAAATTTAAAATATAAGCATCTCAGTGATACTAAAATGATATACTGTACAGCATAAATAAGGTGTGCAATACATTAATTTCATTTATTTTTATTTATATAATGAACTGTTATAATCATATATGTATTTTTCATGAACAAATAAATGTAGTTCATATTTCACGCCTAACATTTTATTTATTGCAATTTATCGCATGACAATTTTAATAATTTCCATATATGTGTATTTAATTTTGTCTGTTATATTACTCCATATAAATGTAGGAAATGCTTGAACTTATAAAAATGTGTACTTGAAATGCATTGTGAGTCACTTCAGATAAAAGCACCTGCTAAACACATAAATGTAGATCTGATTCTATGTGTGTGTTTGTGGGTCAGGTTGAGGCAGGACTGGGAGTCTGGCAGTCGTGAGTTGGGTTTGCTGAAGGAGAGACATCTGGAGCAGGCTGTGAAATATTCGCGAGCTTTAGAGGAACAACGCAAAGCTGCAGCGCGCGAGAGAGATCTGCTCACAGAGGTAGTCGACATCATCAGTATTTCACACTCCAGATACACACAGTTCATGTCAGGCTCATAGTGGGCGTGTCCATGTGATGATGCCACGGACAGGTGGAGCAGCTCAGGAAGAGATTACAGGAGGTGGAGAAACGAGCTCACGATGGCCCTGCCTCCTCACTGACGCATCACACAAGCAGCGGAGTGTGTGACGGCGCCCCCACAGGACCGGAGGAGACACCACCGCTTGCCGTGAGAAACAGAGAGCTGAACTCTGGAAATCAGGTCAGAGTCACGCGAGACGCTCGGCCGACGCTTACAGGAGTGTGTGTCGGTTGTCTGATGTATCGTGTGTGTTTGTAGGCTCTGTTGGACATCCTGAAGCAGGACCGGCGGGAGGCGGCGGAGCAGCGGCAGGAGCTGAGCAGCACCATCGCTCAACTGCAGGGGGAGCTGGAGAGCTCCGAGAATCAGAGAGAGAAAGTGAGAGCAAACCTCTGTGTGTCTGTGGGGTTTATAGTCTCAGTGTGGAATCAAATACTAACATTCCACTCATATGTTTTCCCCTATATGTGACACAGATAGTATGCTTAGTAGTTTGGTTTGCACTGTGAAAGTGGATTTGACATTTAAATAATATGCATTTGGAAGATAAAAGTAATTAAAGGTCCATACAAAATAAAAGTCAGGTTCATTCATATGGCGCTTTTTACTGTACTAAACCAGAAAAAAATGTTCTTTAGTTCCAGCACTCTAATTATGTACATCTTTGTTTTCAACTGTAAAGCAGCTCTACAGAATATAATACAGTTCAAGTAAACTCAATACTGTTTACCGCTAAATGTCACTATTGAAAACACTTGTAAATTAACCAAGTCATGTTTTACTATAAATCAGGGTTATCGTTAACTGAAACTACAACTAAAACCATAAAAAGGTGTTGCTGAAAATGAAATAAATGTTAACTGAAATAAAATAAAATAATAAAAAATCAACTAGTTGAAATAAAACGTTTGTAAAAAATTTCTCATTTTCATTTAGTTTAGCTTGATAAAATTACTAAAAAACTATATAGACATTAAAAATACTAATAAAAATGATTAAACCACATATCCAAAGAACTCAAATTTTAAGTAAATGGAAAATATAAAATAAAAACGAATTCAAAAGATGAATAAAAACTAAAATAGTACATTGATGATACTAAAATAACGAACAGATCTTTATAGATGTTTGAGTAAATATCCAATTCTGCGAGTCGTCCTCACTATTGTAGACCAATGTATTAATTAGTTGGCGTCTCAGTGTGAGCAGCTGCAGCTGCGCTTCAGGACTCTGCAGCTGGACTGGGAGACTGAGCAGAGCAGGAGTGTGTCCTACTTCAACCAGATCATGGAACTGGAGAGAGAGAGAGACCAGGTACCAAACACACACACACACACACACACACACACATACATAAACATGCGCTTAAACACTTCTGTTTGTGTGTGTGTTGAAGGCGCTGCGCAGTCGTGACAGTCTGCAGCTGGAGTTCACCGACTGCCTCCTGGATAAGAACCGTCTGCGCAAACGTATCGCGGAGCTGCAGAGCAGCCTGGAGCAGCTGCAGAGAGAGACGGAGAGAAACCAAGAGCGGAGAGAGCAGAGCACCACCTCCATGCACTGCGTACGTCTGCATCACTACACACTACACAATACACATGGCACGCTTGAGCTTCTCAAGTGGGGTCGGTGTCTGAAAAACCACTACCATAATGCCACCATACTATACTATACTCTATACTACAAAAATATTAAAAAGTAGACTATAATACATAGCATGCTGCACTGTACTGTTCTATGCTGTATTGCACTTTACTGTACTAAATTATACTCTACTGTATCATAATATGCTATATACTATATATACTGTTGATGACTATAATGCATACTGTTGTACCATTCCATACTGTACTATACTAAACTGTTCTGTACCATATTGTACTGTACTACACTACGCTAAACTGCATGGTACAGTACTGTACTGTACTTTACTATACTACAATATATTGCACTGTACTGTACTATTAATACTACACTGTGCTATACTACATTGAATTATACTGTACAGTACTACACCATACTGTACTGTACTATACTTTAGTGTACTACACTACACTTTACTGTACTATACTGAACTGTACTATACCACACTACATTATACTGCACTGTACAACACTATACTGTACTATACTTTAGTGTACTACACTACACTGTACTATACTGAACTGTACTATACTACACTACACTATACTACACTGAACTGTACTATACTACACTACACTATACTACACTGTACTGTTCTATTCTGTACTACATTACACTGTACTGTATCACACTGTATTATGCTATGCTATACTATACTATACTATACTATACTGTACTATACTATGCATTCACTGACCTGTGTGTATGTGCGTGTGTTTCTGTAGTCTCACCTGTCGTTGTTCAGCGAGGATCAGTGTTTCGGGCCGTGTTGTTCAGTTGGTCTGAGTCCCAGTCCACTCACACTCAGAGCTCAGCTGAAGGTCAGAGTTCACATACACAGACATACAGTTATTTTATCATTGCACATGTGTGTGTTTGTTCTCTCATGTTGTTATTGTGTTTTTACAGTCAGCCTCTGGAGCTCAGATCTGTGAGCAGTCTGAAGGTGAGTGTTAATGTGTGTTCATTTGTGCAGTTTCAGTAATATTATCAATTTAACTGCACTGACACGAATAAAAACAGAATTTGATCTAAACTGAACTGGATAATGCCACTATTGTCTTCTGTAGAGCTGCTTTACAGCTGAGATTGTTTCATAATTGATGAATTTTACAACATTAACTCTGTTATTCTGTTATTTTGTTACCCTGAAGCTGCCTTGAAACCATCTGTATTGTGTAAAGCTTGTTGATGTTGTTTTTGATGCTGTTGTGTTTGTGTCACAGACTCCTGCTGCTCTAATTCGGAGGAGAATCTGCTCATGCCGGTGAATAAATTTGTATTTTCACTATGTGGTGCAGTGACGATCATGTCCTGTGTTTGAATCTCACTGTATGTTTTGTGATTGTGCAGGAGTGTAACACGGAGAAGGACATCAACAGGCTCTCGACATTTCCCTTTCCTCCCTGTATGAACTCCATTAACCGCAGAGCAAACATAGAGTAAGACAAAACAAACACTGTAAATTGTGTTAAACATTAATGTCACTTCTTAAACTAGTGAAGGACGACACCTGATGCATGATTCAGTGGTGTCTCACTGTCTGTGTGTGTTTGCAGGTTTGACCTGAACTCTTTGGGGAGCGACGAGAAAGAGCCGCATACAGGTGTGTGAAACAACTCTCTGTCTGTCTGTCTGTGCATCTTCCTCCAAACCTGACTGTCTGTTAGTGGTGGGAGAAACAAACGATTCTCTGATGAGTCATGATTCTTTCTTCAACTACTTTAAATTGATTCATAAGATTGATTTGAATCAAGTGAATAATTGATTCACAATTATGATTTTCTTTCATGTTGGTGGAAACAGACTTCCATAGTTTGCTGCCAATTCCACACAAAAGTCCTATGTTTCTGAACCTCTATAAAATTCTGAAAAGTTGACGTGAAATACTAGGGTAATCGCAGACTTCATTGCACAGGATATGTATATAATAATCAAACAACAGTAATGTTGATAAAAAGAGAAACATCGCTCACTGTTCTTGTTTGAAAACTTTCAGATACCTCAACACTCGTTTTATTGCTCATAATGTGTTTCTTTGCTCTTCATTTAATTCTAAATTTTAAATCAAATTATGCATTTTTAATTGTATATTTATTTATTTTTATTTAATCATATTTATTTTATTCATTGCATATCTGTTGTTTTTCTTTGCTGATTTTGTATTGAACTACCTATTTTAACTCTTTTTTTATTATGTGTCTTTTGTAGAGCACTCTGGTCAGTGTCAGCTGACTTTAAATATGCTTTAGAACTATAATGTACTAATTGTCTTATTAATTTTGGTATTATTTTAAAGAGTACTTTTATAATTACATTTTATAAATTCTATATTTAAAGTAGTAAAACAGTTACAAATAAGTGTTTTTTTGTCATCTTTGGTGTTAAAATTGTTATTGAGAATCATTGCATTTCACTGGTTTTAGTAACAACTACTGAAATATTGGTATGGTGACAAAACTAAACTCTAGTGTGTATTATTATGTAAAAAATGGCTTTGAGAATCATTTAAATCAAATCGTGAGGCCAGTGAAGATTCACATCTCTACAGTCTACAGTATATCTCTCTTTCATCTCATGTCTGTGTCTTTTTAAGTTCAGTTTGTTTTTCAGTTATTAGTAATGGTTTGTGTGTGTGTGTGTGTGTGTGTTGTAGAGGACTCAGACTCGTGTCTGTTGAGTTCGTGGAGCTCTCTGCCGTCTCAGCTCTTTCCTCCTGATGTGATCAACGTGACTCCAACTCTCCCGATCGAACCTTCATCATCCTCAGCACGGTACAAGCCCTTCATCAGCACCCGAAACAGGCTGCTTTCAGGCTAAATTTGATTGATCTCAATCAGGGTTCAACTCCACCAGTAAACAGTCAACTTTATTCTGTTTGTTTGTTTCTCAGATTGTCTCTGTCACTCTCCTCCTCGTCCAAAAGCGTCAGTCTGGCCGGAGACATCACTATCATCGGTGGAAACCGGACGGGTGTGTTTGTTCAGATGGTGAGGACGGGTTCACCTGCGCAGATCTGCGGCCTGAAGGAGGGCAGTGAACTACTGGAGGTGAGAGACAGAAAACAGTTTCCTGTCAGACAGGAAGTGAAACACATTCAGATCACAAGTTTTATTGTCAGTTGGATCAGGTGTTGTTCGGCGAGGGTCGTGTTCGTCTCAGTCAGTGTACGGCTGAAGTGGCTCATTTCTCACTGCAGTGGTGGACCGAACCGAACGCACTCAAACACACACACAATCCTGACGGTGAGAGACAAACATGTGCTTCATCAGTATTTTTTACTAATATCTAAACCTTCTTAAATCAAGTGTGTGCTTAAACTGATCAATTTGTTCAGATAAACATTATGAGATTGTGACTGTTTTGTCATTGATTATTTTCTATTGTCTGATTCAGTGATTTGTTTCTTTGCGCTCTCATCTCAGGTTACACTCGCTTACTTGCTGAACTCTCATCTCCGTCCTTCACCGGCGCCGACTCGTTCTATGTGCGCGTGAACCTTGACCTCTGTCACCATGGCGACCCGCCGTGTCTCAGGGTTTGCTGTGACGACGTGCTGCACGTCACCAACACGCGGTACAACGGCAAATATCAGTGGCGCTGCGTTCGCGTGGACAAACACACGGGGGCGCCGCTGCAGGCCGGAGCCGTGCCAAACTACAACAGGTACACACTTAATACACACAAACACTACACTGACATTAAAATATTATAAAGAATTAAAATAACATCCCTTTAACTGTAGTGACTAAAGATCAATTAAAAAGCACATAATTGTTGGTTTAGGGTGGGATGGACTCATATTATGTATGTTGTTTTATTAGGTTTTTTTTTTGTTTGTTTTTTTAACTCCCTATATATATTAATCCCACAGAGGCTTTTTCCCTGGTTAAATAAATAAATGTTGGCATCATCACGAGTCACATAATCAGCTCCAATAAAGCAACAACTATTGAGAGCAGTAAATAAATATTGGTTATTATAAAGAATTTAATTAACATTGTAATGAGGGAGACGTGACAACGGAGTTGAGGATCCAAGTGCAGGCTTTATTAAAAGCGTGGTCAAACAGGCAGGGTCAAACACCAGCAAACAGGTATAATCCAGGGCAGACAAAAGTGTAATCCAATACACAAACAAAAGGTCGGGGCAGGCAGCAAACGATCAGAAAACAAGGAACAATCCAGGGTCAAAAACATGGCATGGCAAGGCAAGGCAACAAGGAACACAGAAACTCAGAAAAACACAGGAACTAGGGCTAGACATTCAATACTGAGCCATGTGAAAGAGAGAAACCAAAGGAACAATCCAGGGTCAAAAACATGGCATGGCAAGGCAAGGCAACAAGGAACACAGAAACTCAGAAAAACACAGGAACTAGGGCTAGACATTCAATACTGAGCCATGCGAAAGAGAGAAACCAGGCTTTAAATAGGGTGAGACAGATGAGGTAACAAGACACAGGTGAATGCAATCAGTGATAATGAGTCCAGGCAAAGGATTATGGGGAATGAAGTCCAGGGAAAAGAGGCAAGAGTCTGTAATGGAGAGCCCTCTAGCGAAGCTCACGGGAACTCCAGCTAGAGATCGTGACAGAGCCCCCCACCAAGGAGTGGCTTCCAGACGCTCCAAACCGAATAGACTAAAGGGAGGTGGACCGGAGGTCGGAACGGGGAGGAATGGAGGGCCAGGTCCATGCAGTGGTGGAAGACCTGGAGACTGAGGCAGAGTTGGCGGAGCAGGGTACCAGGGCAGAGCAGGTGGAGCAGGAAGCCAAGGTGGAGCAGGGTCCCAGGGCGGAGCATGGAGCCAGGGCCGGGCCGGTGGAGCAGGGAGCCAGGGTGGAGCTAAGGACCACCAGGGCAGAGCAGAAGACCACCACAGCAGAGCAGATGGGACCGAATATCCCCACGGCGGCGCAGATGACCACCACAGCAGAGCAGACAGGACCGGAGGTTCCCACGGCAGCGCAGACGACCACCAAAGCAGAGTAGAGGGGATTGAAGACCCCCACGGCGGAGCAGATGGCCACCACAGCTGAGCAGATGGGACCGAAGATGCCCACGGCTCCTCGAGCTGATGGAGCTAAAGACCACTTCAGCGGATCTGATGGTGCAGGATACCACCAAGGCGGATCAGGCAGAACTGGAACATAGAGCACAGAGAGTTTAACAACGGCCTCAGTGGCCGTAACAGGATTGGCAGACAGTTCAGAAATGGCATCTTTGGCCGAAACAGGGTGAGCAGAGATTTCAGGGGCAGCCCTTTTGACCGTGGCTGGACAGACAGAGAGTTCAGAAACGACCTCCCTGGTCATTGCAGGGCAAACAGAAAGTACGAGATCAACCCTTTTGGCAAAGACAGGACTGTCAGAGAGTTCGGAAGCAACCTCCTTGGTCATTACAGGACAAACAGAGAGTTCGGGACCGGCCTTCTTGGCCATGATAAGACAGTTACAGAGTTCAGAACCGACCTCCTTGGCCGTAACAGGACAGGAAGAGTATTCACAGACAGCCTCCATAGCCATGACAGGATAGGCAGAGAGTTCACAGACGGCCTCCATAGCCGTGACAGGACAGGCAGAGAGTTCACAGACGGCCTCCATAGCCGTGACAGGACAGGCAGAGAGTTCATCAATGGCCTCCTTGGCCGTGGCTGGACAGGCAAAGAGTTCAAAGGCGGATGCCGCTGCCTCTGAAGGTTCTGCAGCAGATCCTCTATACTGGATGCCAGTCTCAGACGCCTTGGGACTGACCTTGAGTCACTGGGGCATGGTCAGCATGATGTGAAGAGTCTCTGGAATGGCGGCCATGATGGGACGAGACTCTGGAACGGCGGCCGCAACGGGACAGGACTCTGGAATGGCAGCCATGACGGGACGAGACTCTGGAACGGCGGCCACGATGGGACGAGACTCTGGAACGGCAGCCATGATGGGACGAGACTCTGGAATGGCAGCCATGACGGGACGAGACTCTGGATTGACAGCCATCTTGTGGAAAGTCTCTGAGTTGGTAGCCATAGCGGGACCAGGCTCTGGAATGGCGGACACTGTGGAAGAATCGCGTTGCTCCTCTACGACCCCCACAGTAAAAGCAGAACCACTCAATTGCAGTGCAAGATCGATGTAATGTTCTAATGTCCAGTTAGGGCTGTGCAGCGGCATACACGAAGTGAGTGGTTAAGATAGTCCTCCCCGAAAAAGTATCATTAAACACACCTCGTCAAATGAGATTAAGTGAGCCAGTTCAATAAAGTCCGACACATACTCCTCAATGGGCCACTCACCTTGACGGAGTCGCATAACTTGTGCTGCTTGATTCATGTTTGGCCTGGATAACTGAATAAAGGCGCTGGATCTGGGTATGGCTCAGTATTCTGTAATGAAGTCCGGGGAAAAGAGGCAAGAGTCTGTAATGGAGTGCCCTCTAGCGAAGCTCACGGGAACTCCAGCTAGAGATCGTGACAAATATCCTTTTAATTGTACTGACAAAAAATTATTTAAAAAGCAAATAATTGGTGTTTCGGGGTGGAATAAACTCATATCATTTGTTGTTTTTGAAACATTTGAAATTCATTATTTAGTGATTGAATCTACAAATGTTTTTTAATGTTGTTTAATTTATGTATGTTATTTTATTAGTATTTTTTCTGCTATTTTGTCTTCGTATTTCTTTTAAAACCCTGTAAAAGTTTTTTTTTTTTTATATCTCAGAGGAGCTTTTTCTATATATATATATATATAAAAAACATTTAAATGAATGAATGTATGCATGTTGACACAATCTGCTCTAATAAAGCAACAAATTGTAAATTCAGTATGCAAATATTCAGATGATGTGGATATTTAATGTTAAATATCTGTCTGATGTCGCATAAAACATGTCAGACTCGTGTTTTTCTCGTTCAGGGCTCAGCAGCTGCTGTTGGTGAGACTTCGTACGATGGCGCTTGAACAGAATCAGTGCAGGAGGAAGGTGAGGGTCTGTCTGTCTGTCTATTTCTGTCTGTCTCTCACAGACACTGAGCTGTTTGTTTTGTCTCTGTCCGTAGTTCTTTAAGAAAAACCCTGAGCACGTTCGGCTAATTAAAGCGGTCGTGGCAAACTGTCGCAAGGTTGCTTCGTCCAGTCCAGTGCTCTACACACTCAGTAACCGTAAGCCCCGCCCACTCTAACATTTAACCAATCAGAGCGAATATTGTGAGTTCTGAACGCGTGTTTGTAGGTCATGAGGAGCAGCTGATCCCGTTCAGTCTGGTTCAGATGGTTCAGGTCTTCAGCAAACGGCCGGTGGTTTTCTCTCCGTCTCTGCTATGCCGTGGGATCATCGAGCGCCTGCTGCAGCCGGCAGAATCCGGTCTGGACTTCAACACCTGCCATCCAGGTACAGAGGAAGATCTTAACTACAACTAAAGTCATGCTACTTGTTATTTAAACTACATGTTAACTGAAAATATACAATATAAATACAATAAAAATACTTAATAAATAAAAAAAATGAAACAATAAAAACTTAATGAAAATGAGAACTGTTGCCTTGTTAACTAGCTGTCAATGAACTAAGAAAAAAAATCTACATACCTGTGTGTAAACCTACTAAAATTATAAACTTTTCAAATTTTTTCAAAACAAAAACTACTAAACATGACAAAACACAACAAAATAAATATTAAAACTTGAAATCAAATTTAAATGAAAATGGAAAAAAAAAAATATATAATCTCATTCAAAATATGAATAAAATGACTTAATATTTGAAGTTTTGCTTGGCCATTAGTTGTGATAAACAGGAAAGTGTGTCCAGCTGAATTCAATTTGAGTTTGTTCAATTAATTAAAAAAAAAAGCTTAGTTTACCGCGGCTGCGGTCGTGTGAAGCTCTCCTCGTGTGAAGACCGAAGAGCATAAAGACCATCGACTCTACCGTGCGACTCCACCGGGCAGGGACACCGGCAAAGGATAAGTATCGCTTTTTATTTCTCCTCTTTCCTACTACTTGTTTCACTTCTGTTTCAGTTTTTTTTTATAACCATTTCTTACTATGTGTCAATAACAAGTTGTTGTTATTTTAGCATGTGTGTTTGGCTCAGTGTTGTTTTTTTGGATTACTGGATAAACTAATATAGTTTGATTTGTATTAGTTATCTACTTTAGTTTTAGTTACAGTTGTAGTAATGTTGTCATTTTATTAGTTTTTT
>NW_015650146.1:0-14848 GCF_001515625.1 Sinocyclocheilus rhinocerous | reverse complement strand
TTTTTTTTTGGTGTTTGGCTTAGTGTTATGTTAGAATCATTATTATACTCGTACCTTTTGTTCTTTTAATATTTTGAATTGTTTTTAGCTTAATTTTTTTTGTTTTCATTTAAATGTTTTAGTTTTGAAATGTTGTTGTATGCATTTGTCATTTGTATTTCATTTATTTTATTTTATTAAATGTGTATATATATAGTATTTATAGAGTTTTAGCTTTTAGTTTTAATTACTTTTTCTTATTTGTAAGTCGCTTTGGATAAAAGCGTCTGCTAAATGACTAAAAGTAAAAGTAAAAGTAAATATATACTATAATTGTATAGTATCAGTGATACTGAAATAACACTGCTCCTGCGTTTACAGCTGGGATTTAATTTCTCTTTTTAAAAATTGTTTGTTTTTATATTAAAAACATTGATACAGTTTTGTTCATAATGTCAGGAATTTATTATACATTTTATGTATTTTCTTCCATTATTATTATTGTGTGCAGAGCCGCTGGACGGTTGTGTGCGTCAGGATAAGAGTGTGTTCCTCTTTGACTCCTCTGATCAACCACTGGGAATCAAACTACAGAGTATTCAAGAGGATAATAACCAGGTAAACTTGAACACAAACTCACACACTTAACACACACCCATACTGAAAGTCACAGCTGTGTTAAAACTGTGTGTGTGTTCAGGACAAACACTGTCTGCTTCAGCTGGGCTTGAATCATGTGGAGAGTCTCCTGAAGCAGAGCATCTATCCCATCATCATCTACATCAAACCCAAAGACAAGAAGGGACGCAAGTTCAGGTGCGGATCCGGATCCGTCTGTCTCTCGGCATTGTAGTCACAACATCAGCCCAACCTCGAGCTCTTGATATCACGCAAACATTAAACCCCAGTGAAACCTGTGTGTGTTTCAGGAAGCTGTTATTGGGCCACAGAGAGGAGGACCTGATGGAGGCCTGTCAGATGGAGGAGCTGCAGCTGGAGAGTCTTCCTGTGATGTTCAGTACGGTGGAGCCGAACGCGTGGAGCTGCACGGACGTGAGCAAAACAAGTGAAACATGAGAAATGAGATAATCTTAAGGCTTCAATTTGTTTATTGATTAAAATATATATTGAAACATTACAAAATCAAAATTTTGTAAAAAAAAAAAAAATAAAATATTCTATCTAAATTAATTATAACCTAAACATATGTATATTCATACAATTTCATAAATATGAAATAAATATATTTGTAAAAATCTAAATATGATATAAACTCATTGGTGTCCACCACATCACTCAAATCTGTGTTAAGTCAAAAAAAAGGAAAAATGACAGTCATATCCCAGCAGAAACATGAAAAATATTACAATGTGTTCTATGAGAGTGTGTGTACTATGTGTGTGTGTGTGTGTATGTGAGTTTTCTCTACATTGGGGATATTCTGTAGTCTCAGCCCTTCGTTTGGGTATAAATCTTTACTGGATTATCTCAGATTTTGTATATAAAAAAAAATCTAATGTAACGAAAAATGCCGTTTTCTCGTAAATTCCATTCATTCCTATGCGGGTCAAAATTACTTTTTTTTTTTATTGCACCCATTTAAACTCCTTGAATCCACTCTTTGTGTGTGTGTGCGTGTGTGTGTGTGTGTGTGTGTGTGGATTCCCGGTGCAAGTGTGACAAAAGCAAAGAAATCTTGGACCGGTACAATAAACACGATTTTTAGAATTAAAAAAAAAAAAGAATTTGGTTCAAAATGACCCGAGGGACAGATGTTAAACAAGTTCTCTAAAACAAACAAAACAATGCAAATAGGCAAGTAATAATATTTTGTAACTGATACGGAACTTAATAGGTAGCCAGTGCAGAGACTGTAAAATTGGGGTAATATGACAAGACTCACACTTACTGTTGTTTAGGATTGGTTATGGGACGGATGGTTAATGAACACACCTGTCATTTAGTGGTTACATCTCAAATATTCCATAATGTGAATCCTTTCATTTGAATTAAAAAAAACTTATAGCTAAACATTTTAACAAACTGATACTAGAGATTGGGTTTTCTGAAGCTTTATGTTCATGTTTCATATTATCATGTTACTATGCACTTTGTTGAAGTAGTAAACTTACGAGACTGTAGGCATCTGTGAAATGATCCGTATATGATCTCCAACCAGGAGAACTGCATGCCTACATTCATGCAGTGTTTGGGATTGACAGCTGTATTTACTATCAGGTGTTACAATAGAAAATATTTCTGATATTGATCAAATCTGTGATCCATCTGTTGTGTTTGTGTTTCTATCAATCAATTCGAGTCATTCCTGAGGCCCATAAATATGTAGTTTGAGATGACTGTGAAGCAGCTCATGTTTGGATCTGCTCGCAGATATCATGATCATCTCTAGCATCAACACGCATTGGGTGGAGATCCAAGCTGAGAGAAAAAGACCATCTTTTAGATAAACACTTACATCTGAAGCACCTTGGGATTTTACAAGTCATCTTAAAACACACACGAACCAGGAACGGATCTGCTGTGAAGCCAGACAGGAGTTTAGAGGCATGTTAGTACTTTTGCTCCTTCGTATCTCTTGTTTTAAACAAGTTCTCTATAAAACAAACAAAACAATGCAAATGAAAAAAACACTTTATACAGACACTTCATACTTAATATTGGTATTTGATGATTTGTAAATTAGATTTTAACAGTATACTTTCAAAAAAAATATTTGCAATTGGTTGTAAAGGCTTTTTGATGGATGTTTGGCCTGAGTTCTTGTTGTACTGAAATACAGTTTTGACCAGCAGGCATCACCAGTGTGACAGTGAATCATTTTGCGAAGCAACTGGTTCAATTCATTCAAAGCTTCAGAAAGGTTTGGTTCTCCAGGGGTCTCGACGTTTTCGTGAACAACTAATATAAAGTAAATACATGAAAATTGAAAGGAAGGATCATTAGTGAAATACATTAATTTAGATTGTGAGTGCACACTCTTATTAACATCCGTCACATTCACCCCTCCTGAATTTCACTAATATCTTGACCAAAATGACAAAAATTTATCAAACAGAACCAGATTTTCCACGAATCTCATTCGCAGTTCAACATGGTAAGTTACCTACTTGGAAGGTTAAGAAAAGTCCAAGGTTGATCAAGTCTTAGACATTCTCAGAACGGTATGCTGCCTTGTACAACATACAATAATCCGGTCTATTACACTTAATGAAATTCATACATCGGCACATACCCTTTCACAGTATTGTGACAGAAAAATAAAATATTTAAAATAAAGAAAGAATTGATCCTGATCTCTTTGCTAATGAGGGCCCCACTCTCTGAATGTAAAATGGCCTCTGTGCCATGGACTCAATCAAACGGCTAACTTTTTTGACCACCCTTCCCGCATGGGTCCTAACACCCTGTGTGTCAGGGATACTGTTAGCATGAGAGTCATTCACAGTTTGTGTTTGTGAGTTAGGGCTATTATCAGAAGATTCAGTCTCTATGCCAGAAATTTCATCAGAATAACCCCCAACGGCCTCATTTTCACTGGAATCTTGTTCACAGACACTTCTTCGACCTTGGATTGAATGATCAGATTCCAAATCATCATCACCCATGGGTTCTTGACCTTCAACTTTGTCTTGTCAATCAAGCACCCATGCCTTCATTCTATCTTCAGAACTCCCTTCTTCTGATAAATCAGACAACTCAGACATACAAGACTCCGTCTCCATATTCTCAGCATTAGACTGGATGTCCTTGTCATCTTGAGGTGGTTCAATCGGTAGAAAGCTGATGTCCAGAATTAAATTTCGATGCACCACTTTTGTTTTGCCATCCTTGTCAATCAGTTTGTATATGTTTGTTTGAAGGTTTCGATCCTTTACAGTATAGACACTTGAATCCCACTTATCGGCAAGCTTTTTCCTTCCTCTTTCACTTTTGTTTGCCAGGAGCACTCTGTCTCCGATATTCAAACATGTGCCCTTGACCTTCCGATTATAACCCTTAGCTTGCTTTTTCTGTTCTTTTTGTGTGTGTTTCTGGGCAATGTGCGCTGCTTCATGGAGGTAAGACATAAGTGTTTTCGCATAACTGCCATGGTCAACAATCACAGGGTCATGCAACACCTGTCCAAAAATGACATCAACAGGTAGCATTGGAATGCGACCAAACATTAACTGGAATGGGGCGTAACCCGTGGTCTCGTGTACTGTGGCGTTATAGGCAAATGTCAAAGTCTGTATCTGCTCGGGCCACTTGTGTTTCTCCTTAAGAGGCAGAGAACGAAGCATACTGCCCAGGGTCCGATTGAACTGCTCTGTTCCACCATTCCCCATCGGGTGGTACGCTGTAGTGTGCGACTTCTCAATACCTGCCAGCTTGAGCAGTTCTGCAATGAGGGTACTTTCAAAGTTGGTCCCTTGATCCGTATGAATGTGTGTTGGGAAACCATAGATGCAAAAGACATGATCCCACAGCTTCTTCGCAATTTGTTTTGCTTTCTGGTTTACACATGGGAAAGCATGGGCCAACTTTGTAAAGTGATCCGTCACGACTAATACATCTACAGAACGCTGCTTGCTGTCCTCAGCACTCCAAAAATCCAAACACACTAACTCCATAGGGGCTGAAGTCCTGATGTTCTCAAGTGGGGCTCGAGCAGATGGCTCTGGTGTTTTGGCCAATATACATCTCTGACAACACTTGACATACTCCCTTATGTCACGCTCCATTCTAGGCCAGAAAAAGCGTTGTCTTTAATGACAGCGAGGAGTGCTATAGGTGCACAATAATTCATCTTTAAACTAAACTGCACATCTCATGTTATGAGAAAATATGTTTTGTGTTTTTGCACCAAAAAAGAAAAAATTCTGCCCGAATTTGATAATCTGGGACATATGTATTAGACCTAAAAAGGCCTATATTCACCATACTTCATGCATGCCAAACACAATATCATCAATTTTTTAAAAGCATTATGAAAGTACAGAAGTACAGAAATCTCAATAAGAAAATGTATATTCCGATATCAGGAATAATAATTTCTGTCTCTACACAGGATTAATTATCTACTGTGTTAATTTAAATTCATTTAAAAATCTATTAAAATTTGTTCAACATTGTGTTAACATTTTTAAAAAATCAACTAAAATTTAAACAACAGCAAGCAACAAATTTAATTAACGGATTATTCATTCGGTTATTCAAGTTCTTCATTCTATTAAAATTGGGGCTACTCGGGGAACAAACACTGCTTGCAGGTGTTATATATCCTATATATATCTACAGGTGCATCTCAATAAATTAGAATGTCGTGGAAAAGTTCATTTATTTCAGTAATTCAACTCAAATTGTGAAACTCGTGTATTAAATAAATTCAATGCACACAGACTGAAGTAGTTTAAGTGATAAATCAGACAACTCAGACATACAAGACTCCGTCTCCATATTCTCAGCATTAGACTGGATGTCCTTGTCATCTTGAGGTGGTTCAATCGGTAGAAAGCTGATGTCCAGAATTAAATTTCGATGCACCACTTTTGTTTTGCCATCCTTGTCAATCAGTTTGTATATGTTTGTTTGAAGGTTTCGATCCTTTACAGTATAGACACTTGAATCCCACTTATCGGCAAGCTTTTTCTTTCCTCTTTCACTTTTGTTTGCAAGAAGCACTCTGTCTCCGATGTTCAAACATGTGCCCTTGACCTTCCGATTATAACCCTTAGCTTGCTTTTTCTGTTCTTTTTGTGTGTGTTTCTGGGCAATGTGCGCTGCTTCATGGAGGTAAGACATAAGTGTTTTCGCATAACTGCCATGGTCAACAATCACAGGGTCATGCAACACCTGTCCAAAAATGACATCAACAGGTAGCATTGGAATGCGACCAAACATTAACTGGAATGGGGCGTAACCCGTGGTCTCGTGTACTGTGGCGTTATAGGCAAATGTCAAAGTCTGTATCTGCTCGGGCCACTTGTGTTTCTCCTTAAGAGGCAGAGAACGAAGCATACTGCCCAGGGTCCGATTGAACTGCTCTGTTCCACCATTCCCCATCGGGTGGTACGCTGTAGTGTGCGACTTCTCAATACCTGCCAGCTTGAGCAGTTCTGCAATGAGGGTACTTTCAAAGTTGGTCCCTTGATCCGTATGAATGTGTGTTGGGAAACCATAGATGCAAAAGACATGATCCCACAGCTTCTTCGCAATTTGTTTTGCTTTCTGGTTTACACATGGGAAAGCATGGGCCAACTTTGTAAAGTGATCCGTCACGACTAATACATCTACAGAACGCTGCTTGCTGTCCTCAGCACTCCAAAAATCCAAACACACTAACTCCATAGGGGCTGAAGTCCTGATGTTCTCAAGTGGGGCTCGAGCAGATGGCTCTGGTGTTTTGGCCAATATACATCTCTGACAACACTTGACATACTCCCTTATGTCACGCTCCATTCTAGGCCAGAAAAAGCGTTGTCGAGTTAGCTGGAGAGTTCTTGACTGTCCTTGATGTCCAGCGAGATCGTGCACACCACTTAAGGCTTTAGCCCTGAGACTAGAAGGAAGTACAAGTTGGAACCTCTTGTGATTGCTTAAAGGATCTTTGGAGACACGATAGACTACTCCATCTTGAACCTTCAGCCGATCCCATTGCTTAAGAAGATCTAGAGCCCTGGTATCCATTCCAGCCACCTCTCGCCTTGACGGTCTTTTATTCTGACTCAGAAAGGGTATAATTCTTGAGATTGCTGGATCTGATCCTTGGCCCTGTCGGATCTCCTCAAGGGGGATTGTTGAAATTGTGTAATGTCCAGGCATTGCTGCATTCTGAATGGACTGGGTTGCAGTAGCATGAGATAGCTTGATTTAAAACTTTGAATTGAATAAAAAATGACAAGGAGGCTAAGCAGTTAATAATAAAATTAGAACAAATAAAGAAATTACTAATGATAGCACAAATAAAAAAAAATCACGATAGGCCTAGAAATGAAATAAATTGCTTTTTAGTTTTTCAGGTAGGTCTAACACACAGTAGGGCTATTAAGATTTTTTTTTTTTTTTTACCAATTATCCAAATAATGTTTAATCCTAGAAAGCTATTATTATCAGAGGACACATGAGCATAACGGTTAGCAGATCAATGAATGAGAGGGCAGCGTTACCAGAGTTGCCCATTTACCAAACCGTGTTACAGCACAGTAGGGCTATTGCAAAGTACAAGTTGGAACCTCTTGTGATTGCTTAAAGGATCTTTGGAGACACGATAGACTACTCCATCTTGAACCTTCAGCCGATCCCATTGCTTAAGAAGATCTAGAGCACTGGTATCCATTCCAGCTACCTCTCGCCTTGACGGTCTTTTATTCTGAATCAGAAAGGGTATAATTCTTGAGATTGCTGGATCTGATCCTTGGCCCTGTCGAATCTCCTCAAGGGGGATTGCTGAAACTGTGTAATGTCCAGGCATTGCTGCATTCTGAATGGACTAGATTGCCTGCATGGCCCTTAGTAAGTAGGGCTATTAAGAGATTTTTTTTTTTTTTTTACCAATTATCCAAATAAGAAACACTGTTCTAAATAATGCCGCGAGTGGGGCTTGAGGAAGTGACGTCGCCTGCGTCTGCGCAGTGCGACCTGATGCAGCCCCTGAAGTGAGAAATACTGCAAAATAATAATAATAACGTGACTAAACGGGACGAAATAACGTTATAACATTTCGTTTTGTCTCGTTTTGGTCAACGGAAATGAAGAGACATTTTAGCATAGTTTTTATTTTGTAAACCACATTTAGTCTCGTTTTTATTCGTCAACGATATTGCATTATACATTTAATTATAGTCATCGTCACATGACCAGCATTTTCGTCTCGTCTCGTTTTCATCACGTGATAAAGGTTCGTTGACAACGATATTTAGTCATCGTTTTCGTTGACGAAAGCAACACTACTGTTCACTTGTAAACGAAAAGTGTCCTGAACTCCATCTTTATCAACACTTTCAGCCTCAGTGAGTAGACTGCCACATCGCTCGGTGATGAGCCTGTGACTGACTGTTTTTGCGAAAGGATCACGGCTCAAAACGTCAGCTACAGTGTTCTTACTTCCAGCAATATGCTTAAGATCAAAAGTATAAGCAGCAAGCTTAGACACCCAGCGCTGTTCACAAGCATCGAGTTTAGCCTTTGTTAGTATATAAGTGAGTGGGTTATTGTCTGTCCATACAGTGAACGTGTGGCCTTTTAGCCAGTGACTGAATTTTTCAGACACACTCCACTTTAAGGCTAAAAACTCGAGCTTGTGTGCTGGATATCTCTTCTGAGAGTTACTTAAGGACTTGCTTGCGAATGCAACAGGGCGCGCTTTTTCTTCGCCTGCTGGTATCTGCGATAGCACAGCACCAAGACCTTCAAGAGAAGCATCAATTGACAAAATTAATGGAAGAGAAAAATCGGGATGTGCCAGGACCACACTCTGCAGCAAGCTCTCTTTCAGTTTAGAAAGGGCATCATCACACTCTGGGGTCCAGTCAGTTGGCTTCAGCTTTCTGTACGTGCCTGCCTTAGCCTCAGTTTTGACCTTTATCCTCCTTTTCTGCCCAGCAGTTAGGGAGAAGAGTGGTTTGGCAATGGAGGAGCAATTAAGGATAAAGTGCTGGTAGTAGAGGATCATTCCCAAAACAGACTTAATCCTCCGTACAGATGGAGTGCACCCATCTTCTTCCATGAGGTCAGCTTTTGACAGTTTTGCTATGGCTTCAACCTTTGAAGGATCAACAGAAACACCATTCCCATCGATAATGTGGCCTAAAAACTTAACGGACGCTTGCACCAGATGGCACTTTTTTGGACTTAATTTGAGATTGTGGCTCCTCAATCGTTGGAATACTATCTCCAACCACTCCAGAGCTGCAATCTCATCAGGTGCAAACACCAGTAGGTCGTCTAAGTAACACAGCAGACTGCTAAAATTCAGGTCCCCGAAGATACTTAACATCATACGCATAAAACATGCTGGGCTATTACACAACCCTTGAGGCATCCTATTGTACTCATGGAGACCTACTGGAGTTGTAAACGCGGTGTACTTTTTATCTTCTTCAGCCATGGGGATGTTATAAAAGCCTGATGTTAAATCCATAGTACTGAAGAGAGTATTTCCACCCAAGGCAACGAGACAGTCCGATTGGTGTGGGAGCGGGTGCGCATCCTTAATGGTCCTGGCGTTCAGCCATCTGAAGTCCGTACAGATCCTTAAGCTGCCGTCTTTCTTCCATACTAAAACCAAAGGCGAAGCATACTCGCTCACTGATTTACGGATTATTCCTTGCACTTCCATTTCTGAGAGAACTTGGCGTAATTTTTGATAGTGAGCGGGTGGTACACGACGGTATGGAAGTCGGAAAGGACGCTCATCAGTTAAGTGGATGCGGTGAGCAAAACCTCTGACCTCCCCACAATCCAGAGCATGTTTGGAGAATACATCATTGTAGTTCTCAAGCAACTGGACAAGCCTTTCCTTTGCTGTATCACTGGCAGAACATGAGTCAATATCAATGTCACTGAGGCTTACGGCCCTAAGTCTCTGTTTAAGATCACCTGTGACACCAGGTCGGGAAATTTCCTCGGATGTGGGCACCTGAGCATGACTGAAACCCTGCAACAGCTCAAAATCTTCCACGGCAAGGCACGGGAACACATCAGCTAACTTACGGTTCCTTTTGAGGGTGACCGGATTGTCTGAAAGGTTGGTAACTTTTAAAGGAACCCAACGATCTCCCCACAGAGGCGTAACAACACGGCCTATGATGATGTCCCGTGGCATGGTTCTGGAAGAAGTGGCCTCCACGATTACAGTGCTCCCTGGTGACATGGCAGTATTACTCGGCAGCCTTCCCCAGACAAGGTGTTCTTGTTTGGCCATTAGAGTAACTGACTGCTGAAGCTTAACAGTCCCAACCTTGTCTGGTGAATCTCCACCTCTCCAGCGGCAAGTATTCGCCATGACATCCAAGAATTGTTCACATGATGAAGGTGGCTCTGAAACACTGTTAGACAGAATCCTCCAGTAATCATCACTGATCTTCATTTGGTGCATGAGGAACTTAATCACATTGGTACCGATGATTAAATCATCCCTTTGTCCTGGTACAACTAGAAAAGGCACCAAACATCTCTCACCATACACTTTGAGCTCAACTTCATACATGCATTTTGGCTTGGTTGTTTTACCTCCACATCCTATTAACATTATTTCTTGTGTCGGTGAACCCTGAGGTGGCTGTGCAAACTGGTTGCCAGTGCTGGGTTGACTATCTGCACAATTCCTCTTTATGTGACCAGGTTGGAAACAGGCAAGGCAGAGTCGTTGTCGTCGACAGTGTGCTAAAGTTGAATGCTCATGAGAACGGCATACATGGGTTATCCATCTGTTGTCCAAGCCTATTTGAAGCCTCCTCTGCTACATCCACAGCCTTATTTAAACGGACCCAGTACTCGACTGGATTTTCTCCCGCAGCAGGTACTGTGCCGTAGAAATCAGCTAAAGGCATAGAGGAAAATCTGACCTCGCTGAAATGCTGTTTCAGAATGTCAAATATCACTCTGGGGTTCTCAGAGGGTCTTAGGGAAGTGTTACTGCGAAGGGTTATTCTAACAATGTCTTTGGCTTTACCCATCAGCCTTGAGAGGATTTCATGATGATGCTCCAACACTGGTATGCCTCTTTTCCGCAGGTAAGTGTCCACTAAATCCTCCCACTCATGCACACTGAACTTATCAGTTCCATTTCCTCGGAAAACAGGGGGGGCTCTCTTACTTCAGACTGCATGACCAGTTTAACTCCTGTCAAATTAAGTGAGGGTGCCTCTGAGAATGACTGACCTGCACCTAAACTTCGAGTCTGTGCATTGCTGGTTTTTCTTTCCCCACACCTTTCCCCACTTTGAGCAGAAATTATAGTCTGTCCTACTTCCTGAGCAATATGTGTTATGAGGTTATACCATGCTGCATCATTTAAGTCTGGGCTGACTGATAATGGATTACTCCTTAACTGACTAGGTGTTTGAATGCATATTTCCCCCATTTGAAGACTGTCCCAGATTACCCAAAGCATGCTGTCCCACATTCTCAATCATATTTGATAATGTGGGATAACAAAAAAATGTTTGAAAGAAAAAAACTAAAACACATTTTTAACACTTTAATACGACTTGTTGCTTGAATAGATCACAAACATAATTTGACAACAGCATTGTCTTATTTATGACAGATTTATGTCCTTAACATTAATCTAGTTAGAATCCTGTCACTGACCTTTTCATGCAATTCCCAGGAGTCACGTGACATCCATGCTAAAATTATAGTCCTGTATAAGTAAAATAACAGGAAATAAACACACTGGAGCTAAGGTGTCCCAGATTACCCGAATTCACTCTACTATGGACTGTCTACAACAGTAAAAGAACCAAAACACCAGAAGACATAAGAGCAAATAAATATAACAAACAATAGGGTAAAAAATGACAAACTATTTCCATGTTTTGCACCTTTTTTATGTATGGAAATCACGCTTTCTTTCTCACGTTCTCTCCCACAGACGCACACAGTGCAGACACACAAACAGAAACTTATCATCAGCGCTGCCCTGCGAATTTATCAGTAAAAAAGTTTCGCAGCTGAAAGGCTACATGACATTTCTCAGCAGCGAGGTTCTTGAAGCAGTTCAACTTAAAGATTCGCTATTAGTAGACGCTGCTGCTGAACACTGCTGAGAGACGCACAGACGCAGGTATTCACACGCGCTTAATCTCTCTCTCTCTCTAATAACTGCATTAGCCTGCATATCAATGGCCCAAGCCTCTGTTATTAGCTCTAAAATGACGTTTTGGAATTTGGTTTGGGATGAGGTGCTTAAAAAATAGTTCAACACATTTCAGGACGGAAACATGTCAAATATCTTGAAACAAATCATCTGACTGAACAATTTCTTGAGGTGTGGTTGTGACACCAGGCCGTTAAAATTATTAGAGAAATAATGCACTCTCGAAGTGGGAATGTGGCCACGACGTCTTTCTCCATTCTCAAACAAATTAAGACATTTGATTTTTATTGACTGAATGCAAGCGCTTATTGCAATAGAAAACACTGTAATGGTTTCCACTGATTACGAAATATTTTTGTTTGCTGTTACTGTACAACCACAGCTGCATGTGTTGATGTTGTGCGAAGGCATCTCCACAATATTATTGAAAAATACCACTGTATTTGAAGGATACAACTTGAAGAAAATGGTAATTTGCATGTTTCCTTTTTAAAATAGGGCGGGTCAAACGATTCTGTTTACACTGCAATAAATATAGGCTAAAAATATCTAAAAGATGTTCACCTTATCAGCAAAACTGTATTAAATTTGATTTGAATTGTTTAAAACATCAAATCAAATTAATATCAAATTAAAAGACTTAAAATCATTGTTTGAAAATGTATTATATAACATTTGCAGTATTTAAGATGTGTTGGCCTGTCGTTGGGAACCTGGGAAACACTTACACCATGGCTCTGCTCGCCTACACCTTCAGTCTGGCTGGAGAGACCAGCACTCGAGCACAGCTTTTAAATGCCTTTGACAATGTTGCCATTTCTGAAGGTGAGATTCACTAGTCTCTTGTTTGAGGTGTTCCGCTTCTTTGGCATCAACTTTCTGTCCTCGGTCTCGTCTTAAGGCACTAAGCTCCACTGGTCTCAGACTACATCTGGTGACACTCTGGCGGTGGAGATCAGCTCCTATGTGCTGCTGGCGGTTCTCTCTGTACAGCCTCTCACGACTGCTAATCTAGGCTATGCTAACCGCATTGTCAACTGGCTTGTGACCCAGCAGAATCCTTATGGAGGCTTTTCTTCCACCCAGGTGACTGACTACCAAACATGAGCACACATCATATCTGAGTGGAGGTTTTAATCTGGTGCTTATTTTTAGGACACTGTGGTGGCTCTTCATGCTTTGTCTCTGCTCGCCGTTGAAGTGTTCAGCCTGGAGGGCTCCAGCACTGTTACCGTACAGTCATTGTCTGTGGCAGGAGAGGTTTACAACTTTGATGTGAATCGAGACAACCGGCTGCTGTATCAGGAGAAGCCGCTGAAGAACGTTCCTGGCAGATATAGTGTTCGAGGGAAGGGCTCCACCTGTGTGTCTATGCAGGTCTGAACCTTCCCCTGGTTAACTTCTACCTCTATGCTCGTCCTAGTTCCTTGTCATGTTTGGTTTTGTACTCCCAGGTTGCATGTTTCTACAACATCCCGACACCCATTAAAGCTTCCAGAACACTTGGCGTTGAAGTGAAGGTGGCAAGAGACTGCAAAGTACGTGGAGCAGATCTCATGTTGAACATCACTGTGAAGTAAGAACCACTTTGACCTATTTGACCCTTAAAGCATCTTTACACAGCTGCGCTAAGGCTGCTCTGTGCCTGCTCATTTCTGTGACCATTCCACATGAAAGCCAGTCCAAATCATGTAGTTCTGACCCACCTCAGCCCCTAATATCAGTGCACAGTTGGAACTTCTGCGTAAATGCCATTATGCCGCCTCTGAGCAGCATTAACCCATTTTCTTTTTTTGAACTCCCCTTCATTTAGGTACAATGGTGCAAAACCAACTACCAACATGGTTGTCGTTAACGTTAAACTCCTGTCGGGTTTCACAGCGGATACCTCACTGGTTCGTATGTTTTGATGAATTGTATGTAAAGTCCTAAGATGCTTGAAGCTGCTTCATGTTAATGGACCTTTTCCTCAGCTTGGATCTCCACTGGATACATTTGCTCCATTAGTGCAGCGGGTTGAAACTGGAGATGACCATGTGCTTATGTATATGAAAGAGGTGAGATGTGCACTGGGTAATGTAGATATTATTTCAGCATGGCTCTATTGTTTTTGTTAAAAAGGTAATTGTCAGTCTGCCTGCCTGTCAATTAGGGGCCGGTATGTAAGAGCCATATTTCATATTTCAAAATGTATTTTTTCACATTTTTATTATGTAAATTTAGTACAATAATTGTTCTTGTTAAGTCATTTACTGTCGAATATATTTATTTGGTTTATATTTGTTCTTAATGCGCATGTTCAGTGACGTCGTTTTTTGTAGTTCACGCAAAAGGATATTGACGCACATGCACAAGTTCAGACGAACGGTGGGAGAACACAAGCTTTTGACCGTTTCATAATTATATATGATATAGCATAAATTTGGCTTACAAGTACAGTATCTCTACAAATAAGTTGTTGAGAAGATATCGCTGAATAAGAGGATTATGCTGTATTTGAGAAATGTGATACTTTATTGAATTGGAAGAATAAACCACCAAAAAAGGAAACTATGGACTTCGAGTGATGAACACAAGCTAGGAAGATACGCGTCAAAACTTGTGGAATAATTAAAATATATTCACATGTCCCGTACATGTAAGTCAAAAGCTTTCTCCGTTGTTTAAACTAAGAGGAGTTATTGCAAGTGCGCACTTAACAATACGTTAGAGGAAACCATGCATGCGAAGTCAGAAGGGCTCGTTTGTTGTGGACAAACAACGTCGCGCAGTATTGTGTTTAATGGAGTTATGAACGAAGGGAGATCGATCATCTTACTGCTTGCAAGAAGTGTTAATGAGCAACTTCGATCGTAAGTGAATTTGCACGCTTTGAAGTTTCATAAATGGCGGACAACAAAGACGACGAAGATGATGCTATTACGAGGTCTGAACGCAAGAGGGCGCTAACTGACAAGGGTTTGGAAGAGAAGCTTCACAACAAGATAAACGCCAGAAAAGGCAAGTTGAGGCAATTGACTGCAAAATCAAACGAGATTGAACTGC
>NW_015650145.1:0-537 GCF_001515625.1 Sinocyclocheilus rhinocerous | reverse complement strand
AAATACAGACAAGTGATACCACCACAACCAGTGGCGCCTGCCTACGCACTTTCATGAGATCGGGTTAGCCTATACAACAATTAATTTGTTGGCTATTTTACAAATGGGAACGAATTCATGACAATGTATTACATTCAAGCTACCCGTAAAATGTATAGTGAAAAGTATTTTAAAAGCGTCTGGAATGCAATAAAGTATTTTTAAGACTGTTCTTCAAGCATTTGCTGCATGGAATAAAAAAAAATAGGCTTAATAAATAATTTTTGCTGCATGGATAAAAAAAAATAAAAAAATAGGCTAATAAATAATTCACATATCATAAAAAATTGCGTTGAAGCAAATCCTTTAAATGTTAAGGTATTCAGAACAGAGCAACATAAAAAATCTGAAAATATAAGCAGCTATACAATTATAGGACAAAGTTTTACATATATGCCATTATAATTTGTTTTATTTTTTAATTGTACAGAATTATCAAATAAAACGCAAATCATAATCGGGCCTGTTTTAGGCTTTTCCTTATTTTTATATTTTAGA
>NW_015650144.1:406-516 GCF_001515625.1 Sinocyclocheilus rhinocerous | reverse complement strand
TTCTTAAAACACATTTAAAATGTCCTTTTAATACTTCATGAACTACAGTTAGAATATTTGAAGCACATTGTTTTAATGTACTTCAAGTACATTTCAATTGTATTTCAGCT
>NW_015650144.1:0-120 GCF_001515625.1 Sinocyclocheilus rhinocerous | reverse complement strand
ATATTTGTATTACTACAAACATACTCAAGTACATTTTAATACATTATAAAAAAACAAACAAAAAAAGACTGAAAGGCTATGGCAGAGCTATCTTTTCCATTTGTAGAACATTTCAGTTAT
>NW_015650143.1:698-991 GCF_001515625.1 Sinocyclocheilus rhinocerous | reverse complement strand
AGTAACGTTAGGAAGTGTTAATTTACTATCCTAGGGATTTGAAATGGTGAAGTGCATTTAATAATTAATTACAGATTTGGAAGTTACATTTCATTTCATTAATTAATTTCAGTTCCTGCCTCCACATAGTAACAATATTTACTGATGAATTTAATTATAGGCGCTATTATAATTTAAAGACAACAACATTAAAAGGTTAAGCTTTAAGGATAACAAGTTACTAATACTGATTTCATAATTAATTACATATTTGGAATTTTAATTTCATTTAATAATTAATTACGGGTCCTGTT
>NW_015650143.1:0-180 GCF_001515625.1 Sinocyclocheilus rhinocerous | reverse complement strand
GCAGAGAATTTTTAGAAATTGAACAGGTATTTTGTGAAACTTGAGAACGCCGTTTCAAATTTGTCTTCCATTTACCTTTCACTCTCTTGCGAAAGCCTACCCAGCTAAGAAGACTGATTAGTCTGACAAGACTGACAAAATTTGAACAAGCATCCAGGAACGAAAAATTGGTGAATGGTG
>NW_015650142.1:0-843 GCF_001515625.1 Sinocyclocheilus rhinocerous | reverse complement strand
TTACAGCGAATATGCATTTTTATAATTTTATTAATACGCAATTTAAATTTTTAGACCCCTTAACCTACACCCAAACCTTAACCTACCCATTTTATAGCGAATATAAAAGGATATAAAACGCAAATGACCGAAATATGCAGGAAAATAACCATTTTAGTAACAATATAGTATTAAAATATTTTTATAGTCTCTAATCCCACTCCTACTTATAAACCTAAACATTTCTGTACAGTATAAAAAACATGACAGACAGATAAATGCAATTACAATCATTTATATATTACAAAAATGTCAAAAGCAGCACCAAATGTAATCCAAATGATGCGTTGCACCCGCAGTCCTCTCTGGCGGAATACAGTAGGTTTGTGTGATCCAGAGCAGAATTTATGTTGTTAATCGCTGAAAATATTAATATCCAGATAATTTTCCCGGATCCACTTCGTGGACTCGTGAAGGCACGCGCGCATTATTCAAACACACCTCACCAGAAACACGGCATGTCGCAATCTGTGACGAAGGCAGGCGATAGCCAATGAGCGTTCGATTATCCTGCCGTAAAACCTGTCGTTTGAAGCGGCAACATTTGAATTTGTAAAGAGCGCGTCAGTCAGCGCGGGCTTTGCTCAGTGTTGCCAACTTAGCAATTTTGTTAACTTTTCAGACTACCCTAGCAACTTTTTCTTCCAAAAGCACCTAGCAACTCGCTGCTCGGGATGGAGAAGAAGATCGCCGAATAAAGGCTTGGATTTGGGTCTGTTCCTCGCAGTCGTATGGATTTGGATTACAGAGCACGAATACAATTGTTTCATTTCGTGCGTTTTTGGTGTATTTTTCGATTGTTAG
>NW_015650141.1:819-941 GCF_001515625.1 Sinocyclocheilus rhinocerous | reverse complement strand
TTCATCATGGCTGCATTTATTTGATCAGAAATACAGAAAAAACAGCAATATGTATTTGTGCAATTTAAAAAAGTTTTCTATTTTAATATACTTTAAAATATAATTTATTCCTGTGATGCAAA
>NW_015650141.1:0-332 GCF_001515625.1 Sinocyclocheilus rhinocerous | reverse complement strand
TAATAAATCAGCATATTAGAATGATTTCTGAAGATCATGTGACACTGAAGACTGGAGTAATGATGATGAAAAATCAGCTTTGCATCACAGAAATAAAATTTTAAGTATATTAAAATAGAAAACCATTATATTAAATGATATTTTACAGCACAATTACTGTTTTTTCTGTATTTTTGGTCAAATAAATGCAGCCATGATGAACAGAAGAGACTTCTTTAAAACACATTAAAAAAATCTTACTGATCCCAAACTTTTAGGAAAAGTGATTTGGGATCATCACTTTTGAAATCATTCATTCATTGTTTTTTTATAGGTGAGATCATGTTAATTGT
>NW_015650140.1:0-253 GCF_001515625.1 Sinocyclocheilus rhinocerous | reverse complement strand
CGGCTCTTGAAAACCTCTATGTGAACACACTTGCCCGAAAAAGTAATCTAGTAATATTCATGCTAATAACCAACTAGTTAATAGTGAGAACTGGACACTAAAGTGTTACCGATATTAAGTCACCAAAGTATTTAAAGTGAGAAGGGTACATAAAAAGCATGCATTTTAAGGTTAGACTTTAAATTTTGATAGAGATGCACCGATACCAATATCGGTATCGGGCCCGATACTGGTCTCCTGTACTCGTACTCGT
>NW_015650139.1:700-872 GCF_001515625.1 Sinocyclocheilus rhinocerous | reverse complement strand
AAATATTCATATTAATCAAGGATTTATTGACTTTTAATGCACTTTTAATACACAATTTTTTTTTAGTTATATTTATCAAATACTCTGTAACACCCCTCAGTCAACAAACCAACTAAGAGGGTCTATAGACCCTTCCCCCGAAATGCATCTAACACCTCAGAAGGCAGAATAG
>NW_015650139.1:0-353 GCF_001515625.1 Sinocyclocheilus rhinocerous | reverse complement strand
GTTTAGTATCTATGAATTCGTCTTCTGATGATCTAAACGAGAGTGTATATTATATGTTGGTACATAGGCAATATATTAGTGTTCTAAGAATCTTTAGTAATTTTGATTCGAGTTCCATATGCAAATGACCATGCTCTCACACAAAGGGTCATAAAACTCCCCAGTATTTCCAACCTCCCGCTTGGAATTTCAGCCTTTCTCATTAGACAAGCCCATCCTGAGAGGCGTGAATCTTCTCAGACCTTAAAAGGCTCACTCACAGTTCCGCCCATTATCTTGTTGTTCTTCTTCTGCTAAGAAGCGTGTTGCAGCCTGAGCCGGTGCGGGCGTGCCCGGTGGGCTCCAACACATAG
>NW_015650138.1:0-469 GCF_001515625.1 Sinocyclocheilus rhinocerous | reverse complement strand
AATAACAAATATTTATCGGGAGCATGTATGCTGGGATTTCATAAACTTAATGGAGAAAAAATTAACGTAACTAGTAATGTAACTAATTATTAATTACTTTTGAAATAAAGTAATCAGAAAAGTTACGTGATTACTTTTAAAAGGACTAATCAGTAATCAGTAATTTGATTACATTTTCAGAGTAACTTGCCCAACACTGCTTACAAATGAGGACAATGGAAGCAATCAAAATCAACAAAAGAGCAATGATACGCAAGTGCTATAGCAAGTCTTAGTTCCCTTTCATGGGAACTTCGAACTGCATCCTCTAGGGGTCGCTATGGGGAACGCCTCATCGTGACCCGTGTCTGAAGCATACATTGAAAAAACACCAACTCGTTGGCCGGCGACAGCCATGACGTCACTATTGGTGCAACTACAGTAGAAATAGGCGCCGGGAGCACACATCATTCTCTTCTTCGTCTTCATT
>NW_015650137.1:2236-6738 GCF_001515625.1 Sinocyclocheilus rhinocerous | reverse complement strand
GATCCGCCATCATATAGTGTCAGTCTTCTCGCATCACTCTTGTCATGTGACCCCCCCGTTTTATTTCTCAGCCCCCCCAGCTCAAAATACGCTCCCGCGGCTATCGCCATATTGCAAAGTGTTACCAATGGTTCTTTAGTTCATTTGAACTTAATCTTTTGTTTACTATTGTTTACTTAAACGTGTTTACTTTATATTTTTGTGTATTTTATAAATAAAGTCTTTCTTTAGTAAAAGATCAACAACTATTGTTGTTACTTAATGTACATACAATGTACATACAGTTTAATAGGACTATAAATAATTACATAATAAGCCTATTAAAAAGAGTCTGAAGCAAAAGTATTTAAAAACCTTGTGTAGGCTACTTTCTGTGTTCTGATAAATAA
Source organism: Sinocyclocheilus rhinocerous (assembly GCF_001515625.1). Lineage (NCBI taxonomy): Eukaryota > Metazoa > Chordata > Actinopteri > Cypriniformes > Cyprinidae > Sinocyclocheilus > Sinocyclocheilus rhinocerous. The sequence continues at coordinate 6,349 of NW_015650137.1, read as the reverse complement.
AATAATTGTGCTTGTAAACGTCTCCTTATATCCCCTTATTAAGCTAAAACACATAATTAAAAAAAAAAAAAAGCATTGCTCCCCTAAATTTTTCAACTTAGGAGCACATGTGCTCCTTGAGAAAAAGGTAGCGTCAAGACCTGAAACGTTCAAAAACCAAACAATGATGTGACCAAAAATAAATTATTTTCAATTCAGTTTGTTATTCGTATTGTTTGGGTGGTCATACGGCGTATGCCTGCGTATACAGGACACAATTGTGTCTTAAATACGGGACAATTCCGTGATAATTCAGAATGGTTGGCAACCCTGCTGCTAGGCTAAATGTTTATGTCAGTTAGCAGATGCCAGAAAAGACGCACAAATAATGCTGTACCAGATGAAAACAATACAGAAATGACACTGTAAATGTTGCATTAACAAGCTGTATCTTTATAATTGTATAAATAAACTAATTATCTCACCTCAGAAGACTCAAAGCTGTGTTATGGCTCTAGCGGTAACTTTTTTTATGTTTAATAGCGGTTGGCAAGTGTCCTCGCGAGAGTGTCCTCGCTCAGATTGTAGCGCGGTGACGTCAGGCATTTTGACGTAACGCATGTCTTAAAACGCAAGCGCTGTAACTCGCTTTACTGCGCATGCGCGTCTTACTCAATGATTTAAAAGCTGAAATGTGAGGTTTATCATTCTATGAAACCTTGCTTTTTCCTCTATCATTGTTTTGATTTATTTTCATGCATTACATTTGTGCATGTTCCTGTACTGTTTGTACTGTTTCTTTGGCCATTTAAAAAAAAAAGTTTAAAGGTTAGTAAAAAACAACCATGCCAATAAAATTGTTTGGAATGGAATTTAATACATACAGTACATACAGTCTCCATCCCATATTTTGCCCAGCACCTCATTAAAATTATCAGATGATAGCAAGAACAATTTATTTAAACAAAATAATAAATAAAATAATAATAATAAAGTTATTTGAGTGGCTGTTTATATGATAGTGTATGTGAACAGCAACAACAACAACAACAAAACAAGTAAATGCTGTGTGAAAAGTTTAGGGGTGTGTGGGGACATTGCAATACATTTATATAATTAAATTTACATACTTAACGCAATATGTTGAGAAACAACATACAAAGTGCTGACAGCAGAAACAAAGAGCATACAACATGTATGATATGCAGAACCTGATTTTACCAAGTGCGACATGATGGCCGTTAAGTCTTCTTGCACATATGCTGTGGACCTTATAATTTTGCTTTGTTTAATTGAAGTTTTCTAACTTGACGGCCGTTAAGTTTTCTTGCACATGGATGCTGCGGAGTGCACGATGAAGCGCAAAGGGAAAAATAAGTGCTCTACTTCTAATGCCCTTACGGAAGAAATGGAAATTGGCATTCCTGTCGGTGCTGGAGTTGAAGCTGCCTCACATTTCATAACTGACCATGAATGCAGCCAACACCCGATCTCTCTCGGAGTGAGAGTCCAGTCCTCGAGTCAGTGTATAACCAAGACGCCTGTGAAACCTCAGCAAAAGAAATCTCGAGGGGACATTTCGCTGACAGAATTGCAAGATAACATAATTGTGGCTTTGACATCTAAAATCAAGGAGAGTGCAGACAATCTCGGTAAAATGACAACCAAAAACACAGGGAGTATTGAGGGTCTCAAGAAATCGATTGACTTTGAAAAACTGTAAATCCACTGTGAATCTGAATAATACCAAGATCTCTTGAGCTTGAGCAAAAACTGAATGAAACAGAATGATATCAGCGCAGATGTAATCTTTGTCTGTACGGAATCCCTGAGCAATCTGATGAAAACATCAAGCTGAAGGTTTCCAACATCTGTGCTGCAGTTGTTCCTGACTCAAGCGTGGGTCGTGAAACTTGCTAATTAGCACATTGTTAGGAAAGGCAATTTGCAAAGATTCGTTAAAAAAACCTTACACACTTCTTCTGTAGTTGAAGCTGGATCACGAATGATTTGCGCGAACATAGACGCATTTATGTAGATCGGGGGCGCATTCCCTTCAAAAACGAACATAATCCACTGGGTCTTCAGCAGCTCAGATGTCGGGAGTAAGGCAAGGCAAGGCAAGTTTATTTGTATAGCAAACCTGCTGAGATACAAGGAGCGTGAACTGAAATTCTCAGTTCCACCTGGTTCCACGCGCATGTCCGGGAAACTCATGAATATTCATGTGTGCTCCGCCCACTGAAACCGAAAATCTCGGAAACCGAAAATCTTGTAACAACGGTACTCCCGATGGCCAGTAGGCCTACATCCCTGTATATATATCTATAGATATAGATATATATATATATATATCCTGTTCATTAAACCTGTATCTCAAATATTTTAGAAGGAAATCATACACCTTTAACGGTTTCTGTGCATTCTGAAATATAGTTTTATCTGAAATGACACTGATTTCCATATCTCTTCGTTTTTTTTTTTAACAAGCTGGTTTCTTTCTCTTCTATATGCTTCACAGTGTAATAATAAATGTTCGACTTTTTCTGTTACTCCACAGTAACTGCAGTGATCTGACTTACATTTTTCTATAATGTGCAGGGAATACTATAGCGGTAACTACTTTTTCGTTCTAGTTTTAGAGCTACTGCATGCATCTCGGAGAAATGGTCCGGCTTTCTCTCACTTCTTCTGTGAGAGGCAGTGATACGGCTTCTCTCCAGTGTGAATTTTCATGTGACCCTTAAGGTGTCCTTTTCGTGCAAAACTCTTCCCACACTGATCACACGAGAAAGGCTTCTCTCCAGTGTGGACCCTCTCGTGTGTTTTCAGATGTTCTGACTGACTGAAACTCTTGTCACAGTGTGAACACTTGTAAGGTTTTTCTCCAGTGTGAGTTCTCTGGTGCCGTCTCAGTTGAGCACTATCAAAAAAGACATTCCCACAATCAAAGCACATATGATTCTTCACACCACTGTGTCTTTTCTGGTGTTTTTTTAAAGCAGCCAGCTCAGTAAAACTCTTTCCACACAAAGAACAAATGTGAGGCTTCTCCCGTGTATGAACTTTCAGGTGGTTCTTCAGGGCATCTGTCCTAAAAAAATCTTTACCGCACTGATCACAGTTATATGGTCTTTTTCCAGAATGATAACGCAGATGTAATTTAAAGGTGTTGGCCTTACTGAAACTCTTCCCACACTGATCACATGTATATGGTTTCTCTCCAGTGTGGATTTTCATGTGTTCCTTAAGTCCTGTTTTTTGTGTGAAACTCTTCCCACATTGATCACATGTGTGCGGTTTCTCTCCAGTGTGGATTTTCATGTGAAATTGAATTTGTTTGTGTGAGAAACTCTTTCCACACTGAGGGCAGGTTAAAGACTTTTGGACTCTTCTTCGACTCTTCGATTTTTCACCAGTTTTGACATGATGTTTCTCCTCAGCTTCACTCAGTTCTTCACTCTCCTCGTTCTCTTCCATCAGGTCTAAAATTAAAGTAAGATAGTGTCATTTTCAGTAAAAGTGAAAGACAAATGTGGAAAGGACATAAAAATGAACCCTGGTGTAATAGCAAGAAGAATAAAACTGTTATACAATGACTATTTTGATTACTAATTAGATTTAACAATATGTTGTCCAATATTTAACCATTTTTCCTTAATCAGTAACAAAAAAATCACTTAAGGGGCCATTGTTTCCTATAGAAAACCAAAATAGGCACCTAATTATTTATTAAGTGCCACAGAATAAACGTGTTTTATTTCTTTTCTTTTTTTTTAACCCTTGTGCGCGCCTCATTTGGGAGTCACACTCATGGTCTTCGCGGTCAAAAGGGACCAGACACCTGAAATGTAACTCTTTTTTTCTTCAGTAAAATCAATCTAATATATTTTTGTTCAATAATATTTTTTTCGTTTGTATTTTGAGATAATTTTATGGTACTAATGAATATTTATGCAATAATTATGATACATTTTTCCCATTGAAAATAGTACAATTTTTTTTCTAATTATTTTTCAATTATTGCAGTATTTCAGATTAAAATAGAGACTAGGCCTTTAAAATCCAATTTTTTAAGGCAGAATCGCACCTCCTGGTGAGAGCAAAAAAAAAAAATGAAAACCTGTAATTTCA
>NW_015650137.1:0-2181 GCF_001515625.1 Sinocyclocheilus rhinocerous | reverse complement strand
ATTGTTTACTTTTATTAGGTTGTGGATTTAAATGTATATTAAGGCATTCTCAAAGACTTCTTTTTGTCAAGGTTTATATTTTTTTGTTGTTTTAAATGTTGATCTGAAGTGTGGGGTTTTGCATAAAGATATGATGTGTTCACATGCTGCTTGAATTGAGCCGCTAAAGCAATCGCTCACGCTACATTTATGAGCGCCAAAACTGTATTTTTTGTTTGAATTTCGTTATGAATTTGGCAGAATTGTACTTTATTAAAAAGTAACAGAGCACAAAGTTTTTTGCTATTATTATATGCTATTATCATTATTTGCATCATTATTGCTATTATTATATTCTATTATCATCTTATACAAATAATATGAGGTTCACGCATTAACAGAAAACAGCATTTAGACTAAAGATCTTGATAACAAGAGGCATAGTATCGAATATAAACGAGAATTGTTAATGATATTGGTAATGTCCACACAGCTGACAGCTTAACCTGTTTTGTACAAGTTGCGCAAAGTAGAACCTGCTTTTTTGCACTTTCACTTCACACGTCTCCGTCATTTTCCCCGTCAGAGCTTGTGTTTCTTCACTAAAACGTTGATGCAGATCGTCTCAGTTTATTACGTCAACATAACAAAAGATGTGATTGCAAAAAAAAGCAGCAAAAAGGCGTTACGTGCAAATTTACGTCATAATGTAAATTTATATATTAGCCAGTGGTGATCTCAGCAAAAAATATCACTTGCAAGTTGCAAATGAATATTTTTGGTCACAAATGCATCAGTTTTCCAAAAACCACTAGAACAATGTTATATTTTTTTGTCGACTTGTGTACTTGCATTATATCCAAAATGTTTCCAAGAATGTTTAAATCCAGAGAAATAAGCAATTTTAACTAGTGCCCTGGCCCTTGTCATTGTGTCACCTATCAATGAGGCCATAGTCGCTGCCCCCCTTGATTTCAGGTTTTGTTTTGTATAGAAACCATGGAAACACCAAAGATGCTTTAATATACTATGTGTTTCATTATACAGGCGAGAAAGTGTTTGAATACATCCACTGACAGAAAACGAATCTTTGTTATATAGCTCTACACTGTTAGTCTCATGGTTTAAATCTGGTTTTACTGATTTACCGGGAGTAGGCCTACCATGTTTTTACCATGCCTCAGAGACAACACTATTTTGTCAAGTGGCTAACATAGCATAACCAGATGCAACTTTAACTGCAGTAACAGTAATACATTTTCTCCACCATACAGTATATTTTAAAATTAATTAGCATTTATTAATATGATATTCTGATACCGATCTAGCTTACATCAGAGTGCAACAAGTGTCTCATAGCAGCCGCCGAGCAAACGCACAGAGTAGATTTATAACAGAACTTTCAACATACATAAATATATCTAGTATCTAGCATTACCCCACTTGACCAGAAGAAGCAGAAGCGGTTGACTGCGGCATAATAAAAGCTCAGCCACTCTCGCTCATCTGTCATTAGCAATCACTCCAGCTGCCTTGTTTCGCTCCTACAGCTTTCAGCCCCACCCTGCTTCATACGACAGTAATGTTAACAAATCTTTAGTAGGACATCCAAACGCCCACCTATCACTCATCTACCTCAAATATGGCTTTTCATCTGAAAGATGTATGTAGTAACAACTTTACATGGCCGCTCAATCTAATGTTAACCTACAGAAATGTCCGCTATTCAAGTGTCTGTGTGGAAGCTGAACAGAAGCGCGCTCACTGCAGGACAGATGGAGGCGCTGGTAATACATCTTTAGAATCTGTAAAGACTCTACGTTTATTTGTGTGAATTTAGAATAACAACGAAACACTGCACATCTGTAAAATAATTAAAGCAAACAGGATGCACTTTCTGCCGTCTCGGTCAGTGAACTTCAGCGAGAAACTTCGAAACTCTGTGTATGAAAAATATATCTATAGAGAGTGAAATGTCTACTTTCAAATTAAAACAAATTCAAATAGAAAATGTGCGTTAGCATGGATGATTTACATGAAATGTAATGTGTGTGCAACGCACACTCTGCATTGTTTAAGCTGGCTTTCAGTTCAATAAAATAACAAAAAACTACATTTTGGATTTGTATTCAACTAAAGTGGGCATGCTGTGATCTATACTGTATTTTTTTTTTTACTGTAACTGACAGATTCCGGCCAAAA
>NW_015650136.1:0-2788 GCF_001515625.1 Sinocyclocheilus rhinocerous | reverse complement strand
CATTGAGGTCTGTTCTAGCGTGTCACACACATTTGAGCTTCCGCGTTCAGTGTATTTGATGCACACATTTGTAACAATCACTCATTCATTTATCGTTTTCTTTTATCTGCCGTCAGACTATCTGAGACGTCATTGTTATAACCATATGTTGCAATCCTGCTTATTGTACATGTTTACATCTACCAGTGTCTTTATACTGTGCAGGCCCGTTTCTAGGCATAGGCATGCTAGGTGGTCGCCTAGGGCGCCAATGAGCACACGTGCTGGCACTATATTTTAGCAGGGTTGTGATAAAGAGTGGCACGGCCAACCTGAAATATGATTGCCACCCCCACTGGATCCCTCAACATCATTAGGCTAGAGTACTGTCGATCTGATGATGCCTGTATGCCATTGGATCAGAGCGCTGTCAATTGCTGCCTGATTGTTGCATGAAAAGTTTGCATTTGGAATTAAAAACTGCCCTGAACGTTTCCCTAAGAAAAAAACAATTTTTTGATTTGGATGATTGAAGCTATTTCATGTAATACAAACTTATTTGAAAAAACATATGATTATATATAATATATAATAATATATATTTTTCATGGTTAGAACATAATGCATACCATAGAGGGTTATAATTCCAAGCCGGTGATTTGCACATCATTCAACTAACAGATGAAGATGCATGTAGTGTTTGTCCAGGTGCTTTTCAGAAGCTCGATCAGTAGCAGTAAATCTAGTCAAATAAAGCTCTTGGGGTTTGAACATGGTCTCTGGAGACAGAGCTGCTCTATTCTGAGAGGATCACAATCACTCCACCCTGACAATGCAAATGGGATTTTCAGCCCACACTCCCAGTGTCTCTGTTTGATTGGTTACATGATCTGGACTGAAACAGACCAGTTTCACTTCTGCTGTAGGGAGGAGAATGTATTTAGTATCCAAAATTTACGAACTTGAGTAGTGCCTGGTTGAATTTTAATGTATGTTGGGGAAATTGTATGTTTACATTGTTTGCTTTTATGGGTGTAATGGTTATGTGTGCATGGATATGGTTAGTGTATTGGCATTTTGCTGCAATCTTAGTTTCCCCAACGGGAAAATAAAGGTGAGTCTGAGTCTGAGTAGTCGAGCAGCACACAAACAAACTCAGCATTACATTTATAGGAGAGGGTGAAAATATATAGAGAATTTGAACATGAATCAAGAATCAGTAATTGTGTAAGAATGCAAATCTTTCTGTGGGTCAAATGGAAAGCATCACATCCAGACAGCAGAAGTGACTGAATGCAGTCTGTTCAGTTTGTTATATATTACAATTTAAACATAATGATCATATTAAAATACTGACTCATTCTCCTCAGAAATACAAGATTCTGACTGTAATAATACTGAGTTATTAGTGTTTGTGATCTGATCAGTGTTGTGTGTGATTGTGTTTACATGAGCAGCTGCAGTGTCTCTCAGCTGTATCAGTGCAGTCACTGTGACTCTGACTGACGGAGGTTTTTGTACGACTCTTTATCACTGTGTGAACACATATTTACTGTTGATCTCGTGGTAACTCTGACAGTAATAATCTCCTGTATCTTCAGTCTGGACTCCACTGATGGTCTGCTGTTCCACTGCCACTGAATCTAGATGGAGTTCCTGACTGGAGGGTGTTTATGTCATATATGAGGAGTTTAGGAGCTTCTCCAGGTTTCTGTAAATACCAGGCTAAATAATTACCACTATACACTGAACTGCTGGTTTTACAGTTTATTCTGACTTCTTGTCCTGGTTGAGCTGCTGTTATTGATGGACTCTGAGTTACAGTGATCTGTCCTCTACACTCTGAAAGAAAGGAACAAAGGATAAGAATTAAAAATGATGTATGTTTCACATTTTAAAGTGATTCATTGTCTTTATGAAAGTTTTTCTACAAACCTTGAGCAAACAGTGTGAGAGTCCAGATGAGGATGAGGATGTTGTTCATTGTTGTTGTTGTGTCTTGTGTGATGATGAAGATTGTGTTCTGTTCTGCTCTCAGTCATGAAGTGTTAAACTCACAGCACTATAAACACTCTCATGCAAAGTGTCTCTCTATGTAAATGCTCTTTCACATGCAAAGTCTCTCTCTATGTAAATTCTCTTCATACACAGAACAGGCAGCTGTCAGTCTCAGACCTCAGATGAATTTCTTCATGCACGTTCATGTTCTACAAAACATTAGAAGCTTTAATACTTAATGATGAATGTGAACTATAGCAATCAGACAGACACTCTCTACAATGAATGTTTGATTATTTTACTGGGTTGATAAAAGACCTAATAATATTAACCCATTTAAGCCCACCGGCAACTACACTTGCCGCAGTTTATAGTTGTCATTTTCCTTTTGTCAAATATTTTTCTAGATGTTATCCATGTTTTATTTCTCAATGACATGCAAGCAAACAACCAAATAAAGGATTTCAAGAAAAAAAAAAAAAGGTATTCACTTCGTTCCTGTCACATGAGGCTGTCAAGTTTCTACCCCTACTTCCAAGGAAGCATGGCGAAGACAAACACTCCCAAAGAAATTTTATTTTCATGTTACTAGTAAGTATTTTTTGTTGACACAAAGAAATTTAATTTTCATGTTACTAATAAGTATTTTTTGTTGACATATATATATCTACATAATCATGAAGGTCTCTAGAATCATCCAAACAAAACAAATCTTACAGGAGACCTATAGTTTTTTGTATACTTAATCAAAAGTCCAAGCGGCAATTATAGTTGCCGGTGGGCAAATGACTTGTAAGTACATATCATGGGG